>NC_090647.1:233105946-233405946 GCF_040937935.1 Hyperolius riggenbachi
GTTCCATAGTACAAAGAAAGAAAGAATAAAATAAAATGTAAAACACTAACACTAAGGTTTCCCTTTAAAATAGCTGGAAGAAGCGTGATGGTTGCGGTGGAGTAAAACAATCCATTCTTGATTTAGTGAATGCTACATGTGTCATGCAGTAGACATTATGCTGTGTTGTTACTGTGGCAGATCTTTTCTTGATACGAGGACAGATCTATTTTCTGCACGTTTTGCAAATGATCATAGAGCGACCGGAGTTATTTCTTTGGAGCTCAGTTAATCATCTCACGGCTTCCCGGGCAGAAATATTTCTCTTTCACTGTAGAATGCCGGGACAATAAAGCAGCATTGCTTCAGTTTCCGACAAACACTTCCTTCATGAAACAACTTCACACTTGAATTTCTGAGGCTTCCTAATACGCCTACAGAACAAAGCTAAACATTCTGTCACTCAAATACCTCTTAATGTGTGTTCTCCACACATTTTCCAATTATTGCAAACAATGATCAAATCATGGTACATAGAAAACAAATTGGGTCGGTTTTAATGTATACCTGAATCATGGTCTGAAGCGAGTGATGGTAAGACTACCTATGAGGCAACCTTATCACTGGCAAACTCGTATCAGGCTTTATTGGGCTCAAGCAGGTCCCCCAAGTTAGATCAAAACCTGAACTGCAGCCCTGTACCCAATCTTATACTTGTAGATTGGCCTCTGCTCTGATGAAAAGCCTGTGTGTGACAAGCCAGAAGGGGCAGTGTTGGACTGGAACAACACTGTCTGGACATCTAGAATGCAATTAGCCTGTGGACTCACAGGGATGTAGTAGGGCCCCATAATACAGTACTAACAAGGTGGTAAGGTTATTATGTATGCAGTATATATTATATATTTGTGAATCTGTATTTGTGTAATAATTACTATACAGTATGTAAAACTGGTCAAGGCCTTGTGTCTGACATGACGGATTACAGCTCATAGGGCAAGACCTATACACACACCATCACAAAAACATATACAATACTTTTAGATTCCTATCTTCAATTAAGACCACCCTACGAGAATCTACCATGTGTACTGCAGCCCTGATGTATTACTGAGAGATCTCGAGTACCAAATCATCTCAGATAGATGCAGGCTGAGGCCATTGTTCTCCTCCTTACCACTCTTGCTTTATCGTGTACCGCTCATTTGCCCCCCCCCCCCCCCCATTGCATAGCAACAGTACAATTAAAGTAGGCCTCACTGCCACTGTAAACACAGACATTGCCCTGTAAACACACTGCATGCTGTGCATTACCCCAACAAAACGCACGGCACCACAATCAATATGAAACCCTCTAGGAGAATCATTACATGTCTTTGTGCTGAGATGATACTGTTTGTTGTAAGGCAACGCAAAGGGGATAGTGTGAAAGGAGCCTAAACAAATACTTTTAAATTTGTCATCTACATTTGTAAATGTCCTGTTTTTATAAAACACTTCTACTGGAACCTGCAGTGTTAACAACCAGCTATATTTGTCATTCAAACCAGACATAACTGACCCTTTTCCATAAACACATGCTTAGCTGAGCTTCAGGCAGGGGCGTCGCTAGCCCTATTTTGGGGGGACACGTGTCCCCAACCTGTCCTGGGGTGCCATGGATCTCCGCCCAGCCGCCCCCTCTGTCAGCGGCTCCAATCGTGCGGGCGCTAGGACCCAGCGCCCGCACAGATATGCGGAAGTGACATCACTTCCGCACATAGAACGGGTGCGCCCGCTCGTACTACTGGTCGGGTCGCCGCTGATCCTGAGGTCTGCTGACTGCGAGGTAAGGGGGGGAGCGGCGGGGGCTCCCTGTCACTCACTCACTACCTAATGGGCTCCCTGTCACTCACTCACTTCCTAAAGGGGCTCCCTGGCACTCACTCACCGCCTAAAGGGGCTCCCTGGCACTCACTCACTGCCTAAAGGGGCTCCCTGGCACTCACTCACTACCTAATAGGCTCCCTGGCACTCACTCACTACCTAATAGGCTCCCTGTCACTCACTCACTCCCTAATGCGGCTCCCTGGCACTCACTCACTACCTAAAGGGGCTCCCTGGCACTGACTCACTGTCTAAAGGGGCTCCCTGGCACTCACTCACTACCTAAAGGGGCTCCGTCACTCACTCACTGCCTAAAGGGGCTCCCTGTCACTCACTACCTAAAGGGCCTCCCTGTCACTCACTCACTACCTAAAGGGCATCCCTGGCACTCACTCACTGCCTAAAGGGCCTCCCTGGCACTCACTCACTGCCTAAAGGGGCTCCCTGGCACTCACTCACTGCCTAAAGGGGCTCCCTGTCACTCACTCACTACCTAAAGGGGCTCCCTGGCACTCACTCACTGCCTAAAGGGGCTCCCTGGCACTCACTGCCTAAAGGGGCTCCCTGGCACTCACTCATTGCCTAAAGGGCCTCCCTGTCACTCACTCACTGCCTAAAGGGCCTCCCTGTCACTCACTCACTGCCTAAAGGGCCTCCCTGTCACTCACTCACTACCTAAAGGGGCTCCCTGTCACTCACTCACTACCTAAAGGGGCTCCCTGTCACTCACTCACTACCTAAAGGGGCTCCCTGTCACTCACTCACTACCTAAAGGGGCTCCCTGGCACTCACTCACTACCTAAAGGGCCTCCCTGTCCCTCACTCACTGCCTAAAGGGCCTCCCTGGCACTCACTCACTGCCTAAAGGGGCTCCCTGGCACTCACTCACTGCCTAAAGGGGCTCCCTGGCACTCACTCACTGCCTAAAGGGGCTCCCTGGCACTCACTCACTGCCTAAAGGGGCTCCCTGGCACTCACTCACTGCCTAAAGGGGCTCCCTGGCACTCACTCACTGCCTAAAGGGGCTCCCTGGCACTCACTCACTTCCTAAAGGGGCTCCCTGGCACTCACTCACTACCTAAAGGGGCTCCCTGTCACTCACTACCTAACTGGAGGCGCCTGTCACTCACTAGCTAACCTGGGGGTTCCTGTCACTCACTACCTAACTTGGGGGGCTACCATATTAAGGGGGCATTCTGCCTATTTATGTGAAATGCTGTCTATTTATGTGCCTTATGACTGCTGAATTTGTCTTGTTGGGAGCCTCATGATTTGTTGGGGGCCTCATGATTGCTGAATTTGTCTTGTTGGGGGTCACATGATTGCTAAATGCGAGACTATGGAAAAAGCTGAATCCTTATCATATGAGACAATAGCATTAAACCTACTTTTTTTAGCTTTTTAAAACAGAAAATAAAACTGGGAGGTTCTCAAAAATTGAATACATTTTTCAGGAGTAGGATGGATGAAATTGTTTATCTTCACAGTTTATTTTCAACTTGGATTTTCCATAATGTTCATGTATGAGTTAAAACGTTTGTACAGTATTTAGTTTAAATTGCTGTTGCCACTTTGCGATAGATACCGTAAGTGACTTTTGGGTTGCAGTTTAGGCACTCGGCCTCCAAAAGGTTCGCCACCACTGTCATAATCTAATGTCCCACCATTGCTAGGTTCATGTAAATTTGTCTCCACCCGTTACCACACCTATATTCTGGTCCATGGCCCACCCATTTTTCGGTGCGGCACGATAAGCACGCTGCACAACGTGATCCTCATATTTTTGGCACGCTAGCTGCAGTGTGCTGAATTCTGCTGTCTACAGTATGTACAGTATACGCTGTTCTCTAGTGCCTGCACTGTGTGCCGATTTACCTCCAGTGTGTACAGTGTAAGGTGTGCCTTTACTGATTGTAAACCAGCTATATTGTATGCTGATCCCTGCTACTTTCAGTATGTACAGTGTTAGCTGTAAAGCCTGGTACACACATACAATTTTGATTAGCCAATTTTAGCTCTGTTCATAAAATTCATTGTCTGTTGGCCCACTTACTGCATGGGGGTGGTAAAATTGGGGGTCAGTGATTGACCAATCAAAATTGTATGTGCGTATACATCTTTGATCTATGCCTATACTGATTGTAAATTATCTAAATAAAGGACAAGGGGCTCCATCCAATATTTCGATGGGCAGGCCCGTTATCTGTAGCTTACACCGCTGCTAAGTTCATGTACATTTGGCCCCACCCATGGCCACGCCCACTCACCTCATGACCACGCCCATTTTAGCCGCATATACTTCTCGACCTGTTGCCCACAGGTGCCCCCGATCTCCAAGGACCCTAGAAACGCCCCTGGCTTCAGGAATGGATGAATGAAAACTGGAGGTCAGCACCTAACAGCAAAGCAGCTCTAGACATAATCAGCACCACTGAGGGTAGGGTACTCAGACCTTACAAGCTTCAACACTGTGTGCAGCTTGGGTTTAACTGACTGATGAGGAATTAGACTTCAGAAATCAAATTTCAGCTGTTCTGAAACATTCCTTCTTTCACATAAAGAATATTGCAAAAATTAAGCACCTAATTCCTTCAGAGGATCTTCCAACCGTAGTTCACGCCTTCATCAAATCACAACTGGATTTTTGCATTGCCCTCTATGCAGACCTTTCAAATAAAGACCTACACGGCCTGCTGCTAGTACTGAATGCTTCCGCAAGACTTACACTGCTATCCATAAAATGTAGAATCCTTTTCAAAATTGGCATGCTAACATTCAAATCCCTACATGACCTAGGTCCTGGATACCGGAGGGATTTGTTGCAACTACATCACACCTACATCACACCTACATCACACCTCCCACAACCTCAAATCAAAAGGATTCAATAACTTGACCACCCCCACATCCAGCTAAAAACCTTTGGTGCCAGAGCTGACATGCTGCTCCTACCCTTTGGAATGCCTTGCCAAACTTAATCAAGACAGCTCCAATCCTGTATACGTTTAAAAACGGAAACCTGTTTAGTCTGGCATTTACGATCACATATCTTTTTTCCTGTATGCGTCACTATGTACGGATCTGAGATAAGTTTGGGTATTACGGGAGAAAAGTGCTTTACAAAAATGTTTTTGTTGTTGAAGCTGTATTGGTCCCATAAAAGTTCACACTGGCTTTTCCATTCTCCATGATCATCTATATATAAAAGATACTATGCAAAAACCTTTCCAAAACATCACAAAGGTTTGCTGAATTGTAGCATAACATAAAACACAGTAATGTGCAATATGAGAATAAACAAATTAGATACAGTTTGGAATGGCTGTTTAGGGAGACCCTCACCCTTTATAGATGCAGCAACGTTCCACAGAAATTGTATGAAATGATTATCTGGTGTAAGGTCATTAAAGAGACCTCAACTTTGAGTAGCTTTCAACAGAGGCAGAGATCACAAAGACTTTATACAGAGGACAGGACACTGCACAGCTACAGACCTGGGCCAGCAATGAGTTGTGTAGTCTCAGACCAAGTCACGCATTAAGTAGAATGATTAACGAAAACAAAGTCACAAACTAAACTCAGTCACCCACAAAATAGTCATTATGCAGGCATGCAAACTGTGGTGATAGCTCAAAATCATAAGCAAAAAAAAAAAATATATAGAATGCATACAAAGTGATGATTTACACCATTATTTGCAATTAGCAAGAATTTATTAGACAGCTGAAATATGGAGAAGGTGGAAGCTTATGGTATTTCCTTTTGAAAAGCTACTTGCTTGACTGATCCTCAATCCAAGGTGCATTCATATTATGCTGCGCGCTAGGCCTGAACGATTTTAGGAAAAAATTGAATTGCACTATTTCTGTCAGAAATTGCGATTTCGATTCGATTCACGATTTTCAATACGCAACGATGGATCAGCATACAGATGGTGAATATGAGTTCCCCCGGTACAGGTAGCCAAGTATAGGTGCCCCCAGTATAGTTTAGCCAGCTATAGGTGTTTCAGGAAAGGTTAGTTTGCTATAGGTAAGCCAGCTATTGGTACCGCAGTACAGATTAGCCAGTATAGGTGCCACACTACAGGATAGCAAGTATAGGTGCCGCAGTACAGGTTAACCAGTATAGGTGCCACAGCACAGGTTAGCCAGTGTATAGGTGCCACATAGTTTAGCCAGCACTATCACAATCCTCTGCCTTCACACTATCCCTGCACTATCCCGAACCTCTGCCGTCACTGATTCTTGTGCTATCCCAGTCCTCTGCCGTCACTGATCCCTGCGCTATTCCAATCCACTGCCTTCACCGATCCCTGCACCATCCCTATCCTTTGCGGTCATCGATCCCTGCACTATCCCTATCCTCTGCGGTCATCGATCCCTGCACTATTCCGAACCTCTGCCATCACTAATCCTTGTGCTATCCCAATCCTCTGCTGTCACTGATCCCTGCGCTATTCTAATCCTCTGCCGTCACTGCTCCCTGCACTATCCCCTATCCTCTGCAGTATTCGATCCCTGCACTATCCCTACCCTCTGCTGTCACCGATCCCTGCACTATCCCAATCTTCTGTCTTCACCGATGCCCTCACTATCCCAGTCCTATGCCTTCACTGATCCCTGCACCATCCCGATCCTCTGCTGTCACCGATGCCTGCACCATCCCTATCCTCTGCGGTCACCGATCTCTGCACTGTCTCAATCTTCGGTCTTCACTGATCTCTGCACCACCCCAATCTCCTGCCGATCCATCCCATCCCCCCCCCCCCCCCCCCCCCCCCCTAGTCCTCAGTCATCACAGAAGAGAACCGTGGCTCTGTACATGCAGTATGTCATACAGCACGGGTACAGGCAGTCGGTGTCACTCACCCGCAGCGCTCAGGACGGCCAGGCAGAGCAGCAGCACCGGGATACGGAGGCGCGGGTAACATCCACTGCTTCGACGCTCCATGTCTATCGGGCAGGTGGAGTATGTATATATACATACCCATATCCACAACCAGTAAACAGATATTTACAGTATTTCTGTTCTGCATTGCTGAACACGCTTCAAGGCCTTGACCAGTTTTACATACTGTATGTCTTTTATACAAAAACAGAAACAGACTACTCCATGAAATTCCCGGTTCTCAAGATCTCTTTTCAACAAAGGATATTGTGCAACAGCTTCATGCAAGTTGTAAACACCCTCATGTGTATATTGCTATAAGAAAAATAATGAATGATGTGCTCAGGAAAAACAACATTTCTTAGAGTCTAAACACAAAGAAGCGAAGCTGTATTAAGCCGGAAGCTGCTGAAACATACAGCTGAAGTTTTTACACTAGACATACACAGTGATGAGTCGAGAGCAGACTATGGTATGACCTTCCACCTTATGATGCTGGCTTGCATGGGAAATCATTACTTTATTTCAAAACCCACAAAGTAAAGGGGACCTCCTGAATGCGTTGAATAAAAGCGTTCCCCTAGTTACAGTATATCAATTGTTTCAAATGTTCTGTGGGTACTGTTTTTCATTATGGAGAAATAGTAGTTCAGTGTTCTCCCCGGGCTCTTTGAGCCGGGTGCTCCACCCAGAAAATTTTCGTGAGCACCCGGCTGTCATCGGCTCACCTCCTCATCTTCTCCCTATGCTGTAAGAGGAGTTGCGCCAACCCTACATTGTCCTGTCGGGCCCCACCCTGCTACTTTACCATGCCACCCGGCTGGAAATTTCTGGGGAGAACACTGTAGTTCATCAATCAAATGAATAACTACCATGTGAGGAGCTCAAGAGGCTGAGCAGATGGGTACAGGACAACATTTAAAGGGGTCCCTTTTCAATGCTGGCGTCATGTGAGTTGAGCAATGGTACTGTTAAAATGTGCGCGTATGCTTCTGCCTATTCTCTTGAGTGCTTCACATGGTAGTTAATAAATTGATTAACAAACTACCATTTCTCTGCAATGTAGGACATAGTGAGTGCAGCAACACAGGGGGATGTTCCCGGTGGCACCTCCCCCCAATGTTTAGCTGCATCCCATGAGATTTGGGGTGCATGGCCTTATGGTGACCTCATATATGTCTGTTTTCAGGCTTTTTATCCAATTACACCCATGTCGAATGGGGGATACATTTTATGTATGAGCAGGATGAGACTGCATCTATCCCTAGCCTTGTCACCATGTCTCGCCCATATATCTTTGGATATAAGGAATCAACCATCTCTATTTTATTGGAGGTGTAATGTGTGTATCTGCTTGCTTCATGCAAGTTTGACCTGAGGTTCCTTGAAAAATAATTTCAGAATACTGTATACCTTGTGCTTATAATAAACATTGAAAGTCTGTTATAAAAAAAAAAAAAAATACTATATATATATACACAATTTCTGCTGTTAAATACAATGCAACTCTGGAGTGATATAAATGGACTTTTTCCTTAACCTCTTGTTGTGCTGAGAATGATACACTGTTTCCCTCAAGCATCCTTTAGTATTTAAAGATAACCTTTTTGTCCTTGCAGTTGTAACACACATAATCTGTTTCGCTTGTTATTTGTACACCGATTAAAGTAGGTGAGACGGCCAGCTGGCTAGAGAGATTTTTGAAGCGAACATCTTTTGAAGGACAAAAGAATTTTTAAAAGGTATAAATAACAAATGTTACTATACAACTTTTCCAAGCTTTCCACGTACTCCTATCCTTGACATTTGTTGGGCAAAATATGCATAAAACTTTATTTTTCCTTTACAAAAAAATACAAAATAAATAATTGGTCTCAACCCTGCCATCAGTTTATCCATTACCTCATTCCCTGTGTCTTAAGGCATACGTGAGATGGGCAAGAACTGAGTAAAATGTTCCCAACAAGTACAGAATCAGCAATAAAACCTTCCAGTTGATTCTTTCTAACCTCCTGTTCTGTAATACCCAGCAGGAAATGACAGAGAATTATCAATATGAACCCAGAAAGCAATAAATAAAATATGATGCAAGTTATAACTTTTCTATGGCCTATTCAACACCTTACCTCAAAGTTTTGCCTTTAAGACTTTTTTTTATTTATTTATTTTTACTTTGGCAGCATTAGTGGCAGTATTTATTCTACCTTAAACCATTCTGTATCTACTTCTTTTATCACACTGTATTAAATGCTTTGAAGGAGAAAAAAGTCCATAAAACAATTCTGCTCTTATCCAATACAGTAAAGAGACAATTGTATTTTGCAGCTTAAATGCCGTAGTCTCTTCTGGGACAAAGTCTAAAAAGTGGGGCATATTAAAGTAAAAATGTTATCTGATTGCTTAGGTGTAAAAGAAGGTTCGCTGCACAAATGCTAACTCCAACTTCAATTACAGAGCTTGAAAATATAATCAGAAATCTAAAGATCATTAACCAGCTGCTGCATGGCTGTGGGTAATTTATTTATGAGGCACAACCACAAGTTTTTTCTCTTCTCTGGCTGTTAAACACTTGCAAGTCAATTCATGTGGGGAAACCGTAGCGACTAGAGAATACGTGATTGTAAGGCAGCACATGGTGCAGGTACTGAATCCTGGCACTTACAGCACAAGGCCTTCTGCAGTCTCCTCAGCTTCATGGCAGTTCTGTAAGCCGAGAATCTGACATTGTTCAGGTCCGCTGCAGAAATAACAAAAGGAATAAATGTTATTAGGCATAAATGGTATAAGGGGACTTTCAATACATTTACAAAAACAATATAATCAGTATAATGTTGCATGGAGGAAAAACAATGGCTTATTTTGTATGGCCTCGTAGAGATATATAGGCAGTGCTCAGAATACCTAAAGTGTAACCGTACAAATTAATGCATGCAAAACATTTAACATGGTCGCTAAAAGAGACTGTGATATGGGCGTGTCCAGTTTTGCTGTTGGTCAGTAGATATGGAAAACAAGCAACATGCTCCTACTAAATTAATTATTCCTGCAAAAAAAGATGGGAAGTATCTATGCATTTAATTCCTCAGAAAGGGAATCGCGAGTAAAAAAGTGCAATTTCAGCTTCAGTCAGTTTTTGAAATGAATAGCAGGCTGATAACTTAAAGGGATACTGTAGGGGGGGGGGGGGGGGGGGGGGGTCGGGGGAAAATGAGTTGAACTTACCTGGGGCTTCTAATGGTCCCCCGCAGACATCCTGTGTTGGTGCAGCCACTCACCGATGCTCCGGCCCCGCCTCCGGTTCACTTCTGGAATTTCAGACTTTAAAGTCTGAAAACCAGTGCGCCTGCGTTGCCGTGTCCTCGATCCCGCTGATGTCACCAGGAGTGTACTGCGCAGACACAGACCATACTGGGCCTGCGCTGTGCGCTCTTGGTGACATCAGCGGGATCGAGGACACGGCAACGCAGGTCTGAAATTCCAGAAGTGAACCGGAGGCGGGGCCGGAGCATCGGTGAGTGGCTGCGCCAACACAGGATGTCTGCGGGGGACCGTTAGAAGCCCCGGGTAAGTTCAACTCATTTTCCCCTGACCCCCCCTACAGAATCCCTTTAAACAAAAAATACTCAAAAGTAACACTTCAGTAAGAGCCTCCATTATTTAAAGCCGCTAACCCAAATGAGTATGCAGATCGTGTGCGCCGAGAAAATTCTGACTATGCTGGCCTCCAAAGAAATAGATATGGCATTCTCTATATATCTCTCCCTACAGGGTCACTTTAGCAGCATTACAATACAACTGGTGTCATCTATCTGCATCAGTTTGTCTGAGCTGTGATTAACCCATGTGTATAAGCCCTGCGATTGAGAGTGTTTCCTGAATGGACTCTACATTTTCATGGGACTTTTATGTAGCAGCTATGCATGCCAAGAACTAACAGTGGATACAAGTCCTTTTCAAAAAAGATGCATGCTCTTCATTTTTAGGAGTGTCTCTACATCTTATCTCTATCATCCTGCGAGTGGGGGTGATTGTTTGGCACCTGGCACTTGACTTGTTGCTGTTATTGATGGCCTGGTCTATTTGGACTACAGCATCTTAACATCAAGCCTTATATAATTTGCAGCATTTAAAGTGGATAACCAATTTTACACATCAGCAGTAATTCAGAAGATTCAAACTGTCTGGCTATAGAACTGAGTTGCACTTTTTGGTTGGGATATGGGGACTGCAGCCCCATTTTTCCATTGTAAGCTTACCCAGATGGAGCTCTATATTAATTTATTGGTTTTTAGTGTAGTTTGTGTTTTTGTTTTGGTCGTTTGCTAACTCTTATTATAAGTGAAATAAAGTGTTTTCTATTTTTCCATGCACCCAAGAGCCAATTCTCTGTCTTTCTTTTTATTCATTAAAATACAACTAAAGCCAGAAGGCAGCCCCCTCTTTTCTGCCCAGTTTGCCTTGACCATCAAGCCTTCAGCAACTGTAAACAGAATCCAGACTTATGGGGCTATAAAGCATACAAAACGGGTCTTTCTGCAGATGATTGGCTCCTAATATTAAGCAATTATAGGACAGTGCTCCCAATCCTAAGAGCATTCTAAAGAATATTTGAAAAGATATTAGGGTTGAACAAAAAACACAAGACAAATTCAAAGCTATGTTTCATAGCACAGCAAAAAAAAAGGAGGGTGAAGAATTGTAAATATGTCCATTTTTTTTTTTTAATACACGACCAAGTACCGGTAGGTATATCCTATATTGACAGATTAATGTAATCAATAATTTGCTTCATTGATATATATACGGAATAGAAATCAGCTCTATAAAATAAATATCTGGCGACACAAGGGTGTGGTCATATCTATCATCATAAAAATGGCCCCCATACCCAGGTTAATATACAGTTCAGAGTTCACACTATCCAACTAGAGTTAATATAACAATTCAGAGTTCTCACTGTACCACTAGATGGCACCAAACTAGCCTGGTCCCAGAAGGAGATACACACATCCATATAGTTGGGAGAAAACTCAAAAAAAGAACTAAGATAATGTACAGTATAAGCATAAAAGGCTATAAAATCTCTATCTACTCTTAGGCCTTGTTCACATTGCGTTCCGATCGCGTTAGCGTTGGGCGATTTTTTTTTTTGCGATTCCCAGCGCTTGGGTGGGCGGTGCGTTTTTGTTAAAAGTGCTTTTCCAAAGCATTTTTTAATTCACTCCATGCTGCAAGTCAGGAAGTGAATTCTTTGACCCAGAAAAGAATAAATACAATGTATGTATTCTTAAAAACACAAAACGCAATTGCTGCACAAAGTGATTTTGTGAGCGTTTTGCATCTTTCCTATACTTTCCATCGAGGTGGAATCGCCTCCAAAAAAGGTACAGACAACGCTTTGCTGAGCGGATCGGAAACAAACCGCTCAGATGTGAGTGCTCACATAGGGAATCATTGCACAAGCATTTTTAGGGCGATTTTGAAAATCGCTTGCGCTTGAAAAAAAAAGGCAAAAACGCCCTTAGTATGAACGAGCCCTTAACCTGCTTTAAGAGGAACCCCAGTGAAAATAATGTAATAAAAGTGCTTCATTTTACAATAATTATGTATAAATGATAAATTAGTCAATGTTTGCCCATTGTAAAATCTTTCCTCTCCCTGATTTACATTCTGACATTTATCACAAGAAGACATTTTTACTGCTGGCAGATAATGTCACTGGAAGTAGCTGCTACTTGTTTTTTGGCAGTTGGAAACAACTGTAAACGGCTATTTCCCACAAAGCAACGAGGTTCACAGACAGTAAAACGGCCAGGTACATGGTCCTCAAAGTTTCCCGTGGGAGGGGTTTCACCACAATATCAGCCATACAGAGCCCTCATATGATCAGTTTGTGAAAGGAATAGATTTCTCATGTAAAAGGGGGTATTCTTGATCACAGTTTCTCTTTAAGTACTAAAAGGCTTCACGATTTGCTCATATTCCAGCAATTTTTATAGTGACCATGCCTCTCTGTGGGTATTACATTTAGATTAACTATTTATAAAGTTACAGTTTATAGAGGTATAAAATGACATACCATGCAATCTGGATCACAAAACAGAAATGGAAGAGCATACAGGACAAGTTGTCACGCAAAGCCCATACACTGCTGGTCTGTCTAAGGGTAAGATTCAAAGCTAAATTACAACACAGGCATCTTGGCTTCTTTTAATGTTGAGATTATCACCACAAAGGATCATGGGAAATAACCACAACTGCATCACTGACAAAACTGTGTTACCATAATGCTTACTATAGTGCTGAAGGCTTAACTGAAATTCTGTATAAACTGTTCACGAACTCTGTGATGCTTCAAACTGATCTTAGTATAAATTAATAATTTTGTACAAATATGCTTGAAACCTACTGCTTCTACTGAAAGAGACTATGTTCAATAGATTTTAGAGCAATGTAGCCTTTCGATTTTAGGAAAATAGGAGGAAGAAGATTTAGGGAGATGTACAGTAGTTCCCATTTATGTGGCTCTCCGGGTCAGCAGATGCAATCACATCAATGGGAACTACATCTCCCGACATGCATTGCAGCTGCCAGGGACAAAGAAAATTACCACGGCTCTGTGGCACAGGACACAGAAAATGGTGGCCTCCATATAAACATAGGGGCTATGGAGCAGCCCCCTGTAACTGCCTGCTGCATCCCCAAAAGCCTACACAAGTAATAAACTTCCCTGACGGGGAAGTTCATTTGCAAAGATTTCAACATTTAGTGCACAGTTCCTTTAACAGAGGAGCCAGCAAATGAGATCCCAACTGATCCTACACAATTTTTAATACAAATTTATCTAACTTAAAAAAGGAACAATCGAATCCCACATCACCTTCAATCAATTGGTCCATTTCCAAACTGCATAAAAATTGCACAATTCTGCATCACCTCAGAATTATTTGCATCTCAGGGCCCTTTTCCACTAGCAGTCGCTAGCGTTCACGCTGAATGCTAGCGATTGCTGAATTGCAATTACCGGCGATTCCGATGTTTGCGGGCGCGATTTTGCTATGCACTGCATAGCAAAATCGCGGCAAATATCGCTCCGCCGCGCGTTCCCGTAAAAAACGAATTGCGGTAGTGGAAATTACCTACCGCGATTCCCATGTTAAAAAGCAAACCGTAGCGATTGTAAAATCGCTAGCGGTTTGCGTCTTTGCGATTCAGCCAGCGCAAACGCGCTGGTGAAAAAGGGCCCTCATTGATCATCCCCAGTTAAAACTGTTTGTGATCATTTTGGGCTGTCTAGATAGGAATGCCCAGACGGGCCAGATAGTTTTGGCTGACAGATTGTCACTTGCTTCACTGCTGAATGGAGTCTTCAGCTTCTCATCCTCCTCCCCTCTCCACAGGACAGTACATACATGTTAGCAAAACTGAATGTGCATGAACTGTTGGAGGGAGGGGAGTCCACCAAAATAATCATGAATGATAGTATTAAGTCTGAACGTATTAAGTCCATGAACAGGAAAAAAAAAAGCTGCCAGAACTTTTAGTCTGTTCTGACAGGATCAAAAACCAGAGAGAGGTTCAAACACTTTTTCACACTATCCAGACTGGAGACTAGCTTCAACTGAACACAAAATGTTTAAATCTATCTCTCTCATAAATTAGACCATTAAAGTACATTCACAATAATGACTTGGTTAACTTCCTGCACTTCATGTCAGTGACCTTCTTAATGAAAAGGATGATGAGAGATGAAGGCAGCAAGAAAAATGACAAAGTTCTGCACATTTCCCTGACAGTCTCTATTGTACTTATGCACAGCAGTGTCAGTAGTGATACACAATTCATCTTTTGTATGCTACTGGGGACAGCCAGCATAAAATCAGACCTGCTACTTTAGTAGCTGCAACCTTCAGAAAAGCACTTAAAACCAAACCGCTGTTGTCCCCTCTACACTCATTCATGGTGAAGAGAATCTGTTGTCAGGCTAATGAGCTGTCTGATGAAGGGGTCACTATCTGCATACCGGTTCCAAGGCAGATACAGTGATGTTGGACACAGCAATTTGAAATAGAAGATGCTTTGATTTGCTCCTGTTGTAACATTAAACGTTTGGGCGCTGCACAAATTGCACACTTTTACCGATATTTTATATGGGTGCCTATGTGGGACCCAATCTTCTGCTGCTAATGGGCGCCAAAATGTTCTGCTTCGTATGGAGGATGCCATATTTTTTTCTTTTAAACAATGCATATTGCCTGGCTGTCCTGCTGAGAATCGGTCTCTAATGCTGGGCATACACGGCTCGTTTTTGAGCCATTTAGATGGTTCGATAGATCATTTCCGACATGCCCAAAAAAGAAAAGAAAAATGAGCGGAAAATAAGAGAATCAACTGCAGAATCAATCGGTGAAACGATCGAATGGGAGAAAAAGGAGCCATGTATGCCCAGCATTATACTGTTAGCCATTGACCCTGAACAAGCATATGCACATATGATGTTTCTGACTGAAGTCAGACTGGATTAGCCACATGGTTAATTTAGCTGTGTGATTCAGACACTACTGCAGCCAAAGAGATCAGCAGGACTGCCAAGCAACTGGTATTGCTTAAAAGAAAATAAATATGGCAGCCTCCATATCCCTCTCAGCCCAGGGGTATTTCAAGTGGGACCACCAAGTTTCAAGTATAAACGGCTAGTTAAAAATACTGAAATGTAGCAAGCTATTTATATGCTAGCAAAACAGAGACAAATCCAGCATGAATCTTACATTAATATTCAAACCACGCAGTGGAAAGGGACATAGCGGAAATCTATGAAATGACTTAAGTTAATTTCTTCCTAAATGGGACCCCACCCTCCATGTTCCTCCACATCTAGAGGGTAATTGAGTGTGCTCCCAGGAAGCTCACCCTGACTTCAATGGGAGTTTTCATGCAATTATGTCAGCCACTGATTCACAGGAAATTAAACTGACACTCTTAGCCAGCTTCTCAGCCAGTAAATCAGACAACAATAAATCTTTCTTATATCAACACAGTGTAGTAATAATGTATGGAAATCAAATACATTTCCCTAATATAAACTGAATACCCACCGTAATACAACAAATGAAATGTTCCAGCACAGTGCCACTGGGTTCACACTAATTTCACCCTTGTTTAATCAGATAAATCTCAGAAAACAATGAACAGCATATCACATTGCTTGCATTGTTGTACATTCTATGAAGTGAAATCTGAGCTAAGACGTCTTCCCATAAAATACGTCTTCTGCCTCCTCCAGTCATGTATGTGGCAGGTAAACACTGAGATAAATGAACATACAAGCATTTCATGCCTCTAGGTGGTTGTTTATTATTCTGCTACCTAACCACTCATATTTAATGCAAACCTTTACCTTTACATACGTCAAAAAAATGTGACATTATCTGCATCTTGACTTAAAGGGGACCCGAGGTGAGAGACACATGGAGGCTGAAATGTATTTCCTTTTAAAGAGTAACTGTCGGGCATAAAATTAAAAATCAATTCTTTATTTTTATCCGATAAACAAGTAATAAGGATGCTAATCAGGCAATCCAAAAGTTAAAATCACTATTACTTTTCTTGTTGATAAATTATCATTCCACAGTTTACATGACTTATTTGGTACACTAAATTTGGTACACAAAAGAGAAGTTGCAGGGCATGCTGGGTTGTCTTTTTTTGCTTCTCTACTTCCCCTCAGACTTAACTAATGCAGCCTGATTGGTTGAAGCCTCTTTCCCTCCTGTTTTCCCCTCCCACACCTCTTTTCCTCTCTGATTGGCTAAAAATTCTCAGGCTGAAACAATGCACTTTCTATAGTGAAGGTTGGGCAAATCAGGCAGAGGAGACTAAGGGCGGATATTACATCACGACTGGCCTCAAAATAGCCACAGTAAGTATGGAAACTGTCTACAATAGGATTCTCTACTTTTCCTTTATAAAATTCACAGGAATCATATCATATCAATCAGTGGATAGTGCAATACATATGTTATGTAAGTAGAGCAAATATTTATCTACTTACATATTTGTTTTTTTTCCCTGAGATAGTATGGCTGACAGCTCCTCTTTAAGCAATGCAGATTGCTTGGCTGTCCTGCTGATCCTCTCCCTCCAATATGTATAGCCACAAACCCTGAACAAGTAAGCAGATACGCTGTTTCTGAAAAACTGGACAAGATTAGCTGCATGCTTGTTTCAAGTTGATTCAGAAGCTACTGATGCATAAATGATCAGCAGGACTGCCAGGCAATGTGAATTGCTTAAAAGGAAATACATATGTCAGCCTCCATATGTCTCTAACCTCGGGATTATTATTTTTTTAAATAAGGAGAATTTGCAGTATTTTAATTTGCTCTGCTGTGTGTCCCCTGATGTAAGGGCAAGGGAGTACTTTAAAATATAACTGTTCCCCACCCCTTGACCTCCTCAACCTCCTGCCCCATCAGTAAAAGTAGTGAAGATTATGCTGATATTGTCTAGCAATAGGGCATCCCCAGCTATAATTACTAGGCAATTCCCAAATTCCCAGGAAAGTTGATCCTGGGATTTATCTGACTGCCATCTGGAAGGAATTTTTCCCTTTTAAAGAGAATCTCATGTTACAGTATAATACAAGTTTTTATTACATAGTTAATTATCTGCACTCCAGTCTGGGATTCTCACAGCTTCTCAGCATGCGACAGGCAGCTCCCTCCCCCATCAGCCTCACAAACTGCATCACATCACAGGCAAGCTGCAATTGAGAGCAGAGACCTGTCTGTAAGGAGTAAAAGCACACAGAGCACGCAGAGGGGCGTGCATAACTTGCATTCATTACAACAGAGGCAGCCCATTCCTCCCTGGGTCAACAAAGCTTGACAAAAAAAAAGAAGATTAGAAATATTACAGAGACAGTGCAACTAGAAAAGGTTGTAGTAGTCCAGACCACATTAGAAAAGGTATAGGAACTTATAGTATAGAAGAAATAAGGCTGAAAATGTTGTTATAGAGTCTCTTTAAGGCCAACTGGCCCAGGCTTTGTAAGGTTTTTCGCTTCCCCTGGATCAGCTGGTATATGTGCAGGTGCAACATGGTTTGTTTGCTTTTTTTTTTCCTTCTTGTTGAACTTGATAGATGGATGTCTTTTTTCAACCAAACTACTGTATGTTACTATGCAGCATGGGCCCTTTTCCATTTGGAAGTGCAAACACTAGAGCAATCGTGCTGCATTTGTGATCGCGCAACCTGCTTTCTCCAATTGCAGCGTGCAGCCGTCAGGAATGAAGTGCATTCACACAGAAAATCGTGCAGGCTGGCAATTGCGATTGGCGCAAAAACGAATTGCACTAATGGAAAAGGAGCACCACGATTTACATGCGAGCGACCAAGCTGATAGCAGCAAGTGGAAAAACAGCCTAATTGTACAATACACATCAGCAATAAAATCATCATTACTTAACAGTGGAAGAAACCAACTACATTATTGATGCTACAGTCGGATAGCAAAAATACTGCTACGTTAAAAATCCTGTTCACCAAAGCCTACACTGAAAGGGCCTGGTCACATCACTCCTACCCATCTCTTCCCATGTACACCTCATAAGATGCAATGCACACAATGTGGTATGGTTCTGGAATGATGGCATCTAGGGCACTTTGACTTTGAGGCCATTCAGTAACTTGTAGTGAATGGAGCCAGCCTCTCTACCACTGGCAGCAGCAGCCCCTTGAAGCAACGCTGCCTATGTGAAGGCCTTTCATTATTTAAACGTACATTCTTCTTAGTGAGACCCAGTTTTACGATCCTCTACTAATATTTGTATTATTATGTAGTATTTATATAGCGCTAACATCTTCCACAGTGTTTTTGCTAAATACACACAATGTAATTTCCCATCCGATAGATGGGAATTGGAAGATTATTCCTGATATGTTCGCTTTGCTCCCGTTCGATAACGGAATTGAGTTTTTGAAGTTATCAGGCCAATATCTATGCCATTATCGATTGGGAGCAGTTGTGGGCATGTACAATGTGACAGGAAATTGTATCGTGTGTACCTAGCATTACCGGGAATATAGTGACTACAGAACTACAGTACCTTTACATAAAAATCCAAATACATAATGACCAAAGTTGAGGTGACAAATCACAAATCTATCCTCATAATGAAGATGCAGTAAAGGCAGCCATACATGAGGCGATGATGGGCAGATTCAACCAAGAGACAAATTTCTCTCTGATCGAATCTAATTAGAGAGAGATCTGTCGGCTGCCCATACATCACAGGCAGATTCCTGATCGATTTCAGAATCAGCCTTGTGACACCACATCCGCCGCCTAGCCAGCCTGACACTGCCCCCCTAATGTAAAGTGTGCCCCGCCCCCGGCTTATACGTGGCGTGTGTGACATCACACATGTGCCCATGTTATACCAGCAACCATGTAGGGCACGTATATGCAGATTGCGGATGGAGCCTGGAGCCAGCGGTGGGCATGGACAGGTAAATTATACCACACCAGGCTGGCACATTTTAAATTAGGAGGGACAGCCCTGTGAGCTTTTGTCGCTCGCCCCGATATAACTTGCCGTTACTGCTGCGCAGCCCAATCGACCACGACAGCCTGACATCTTGCAGCATGTTCAATTGATACATGCAACCAATATCAGCTGGAAATTGGTTGTATCGTTGATCGGGCATGCTCTTGACACCAATTTTCATCCAATTTGATAATTATCGAATTGGTTGATTGACCGCCTAGTTGATAGACCAAAGACAATAGCCAATGATAAACTACCCTACAGTTACAGAGAAAACTCCATAGTTACTAAACAGAGAGGTGCTTGGTGCTATCCTCACCTATTAGTGTTATATACTCGTTTACTGCCTGATGAGGAGGGTCCATACTTGTGAAAGGTGTTGCAACACTGTTTTGGAGTGTGTCAATAAATCTGTGTTTTTGAAATTGACAGTTTTGTGTCTGCTTCAAGGAGGTAGGTCCACCACGGCCTCCTTAGCATTTTTAATTAACTTTTGGCGCCTGTTCACTGTATACAATAGTTACTAAACTGATTCACGGTTCCTGGCTTTATTTTGCCAACCACAGAAAATCCTAGGCTAAGCACTAATTACGATGCAGACAATGCATGAACAATAGGCGAGGGGCAGATTTAGCTATATGAACGCATACAGTATAATACAGCTTTATGAACACCATGATACTTAGTAAGCTTTAAAATTAGCTAAAACACAATATGCTAATTCATTAATGGTGTAAGCATTACGCTAAGGGACCCATTTACAGTGACAATATACGCAACTTTACAACATCACCCATCATCACTGCTAGGCCTTTAAGGGCATGTTTATCAAAAGGTCAAAACGAAAATCTAGAATGACAATGTTCAGTGATGTAAACATTATAAAACATGACAATGACTAAATGGTGGAAAAGGTAGCAAAAATAGAAAAGTCAACAATGTAACTAAAAAGTTGTGAAAAATTATATTGAAAGAATATATTCATCATTCCTAGAGCTGAACTGAAGGAATTGCCTATTTCTAAATAAAAGTGAAATGTCACTTTTAAATACCCCCATCACCTAGGTAAGGTACTTGACCTAATGAAGGGGTTGAATACAGGGAGGAGAGTTTCTCGACTTGCCATGACTCCCACTGCAATCAATGCAGAAAATGTAGTGGCCACTTCTCAGTTCCCTATACATACTGTGCGATCAGTACTTTCCAGATAATGAGACATCATTCGATTAAATGGAGATGTGGTCCAGGAGAGCTGGCATGGGAATTATGTCTATTACGGGCAATCCAGGGTAAGATACTCGGCATAGGTTATATACAGCAGGGAGAGTATCCAAAACAGACACCATTACCACAGCAATTAGTACAGCTTCTGATACCTCTACAGAATCTTTTCCCATTTCCCTGTCTACTTAGCTGACACACTAATAACCAAAAGGCATTGTGTTACAAGGGGCATGGAACTGTTTACAGCCTGCATTGATTTCAGTGGAAATGGTGTCTATCACAAGACTCCTTTCCCTGTATTCAAGCCTTTCTTTAGGCAAAGTATGTTAACCTAGTGAGAGAGCTGCTCTACCAGCACCCACTTAAAAAAAATGCATTCAAAGTTTTTTTTTTTTTTTTTAGCAGTCATTATTCTGAACTATTAGCTACCTGTAAAGGTGCCCGTTAAAAGCCCAATTTCCAGACTGATAGACCCGCCAACAAAGGGAAAAATGACTGGCAATCCAAATAACCTAAAGAATTGCTCCAATAGGTGGATGATCAATAAAACAACAATTTGTAGTCGATCAGTGATAAATTTAAGAAAGTAAATCAGGGACAGGAAAGATTTTACAGAGGGCAATCACTAACTAAATACTATATTTTTTGGACTATAAGACTCACTTTTTCTCCCCCAAAAGTGTGGGAAAAAAGTCACTGCGTCTTAAAGTCCAAATGCAGGCTGCTAATACGAACCTCCAACCTGCCGCAATGTGGGGACTGTGCCCGTGCAGAGGAGGACACAGGGGAGCACAAAGGGGCATAATCCACAAGATGCCCCTTCACCATGGATGCACCAGGTTTAGTATATATATTTTTTCCCCTGGTTTTTGTTCTCTAAACCTAGGTGCGTTTTTTGCGTCTTATAATCTGAAAAATATGGGTAATTTATAAATTAATACTGTTAAAAATAAGCAATTTTGTTCATTAAGTTATATTTAGTAAAGTTCCCTTTGTAAGCTAGGTTTAGATTAGGCAGCTAACTAAAAGCAATAGGAAAGGTGTTGACACTTGAAAAGTTAAGTTCCAAAAAGGTAAAAATTATTTAAAGAGACTCTGTAACATCAGAAACATCCCCTGGGCGGTACTCACCTCGGGTGGGGGAAGCCTCCGGATCCTAATGAGGCTTCCCACGCCGTCCTCTGTCCCACGGGGGTCTCGCTGCAGCCCTCCGAACAGCCGGCGACAGACCCGACTGTAAACTCAATATTTACCTTTGCTGGCTCCAGCGGGGGCGCTGTGGCTGCTCTCGGCTCCGAAGTAGACGGAAATACCCAATCTCAGTCGGGTCCGCTCTACTGCGCAGGCGCCGGAAACTTGCGCCTGCACAGTAGGACAGACCCGACGGCGATCGGGTATTTCCGCCTACTTCGGAGCAGACAGCCGTCAGAGCGCCTGCGCAGGAGCCGGGAAGGTAAATAATGACGTCATTTTGCACGGATGGCTGCAGCGAGACCCCTGAGGGACGGAGGACGGTGTGGGAAGCCTCATTAGGATCCGGAGGCTTCCCCCACCCGAGGTGAGTACCCCCCAGGGGACGTTTTGACGTTACAGATCCTCTTTAAAGTGATAATTTAAAGTGATCTACATGATTGTTATTTGCCTTGTTTAGCTATGTTTTAATTGTAATCACACCAGCAAAATATGTACAGTAATCAAAATGGTTTGTATAGTTTCCTGTCCTTTGCTTTTAACCACTTCACAACTGAGGGGTTTTACCCCTTGACCACTAGAGCAATTTTCACCTTTCAGCGCTCCTTCCATTCATTCGTCTATAACTTTATCATTACTTATCACAATGAAATGAACTATATCTTGGTTTCTTTGCAACCAATTAGGCTTTCTTTAGGTGGGACATTATGCCAAGAATTATTTTATCCTAAATGTGTTTTAATGGGAAAATAGGAAAACGTGGGAAAAAAATTATTTTTCAGTTTTTGGCCTTTATAGTTTTTAACCACCCTGGCGTTCTATTAAGATCGCCAGGGCGGCTGCGGGAGGGTTGTTTTTAAATTTAAAAAAAACTATTTCATGCAGCCAACTGAAAGTTGGCTGCATGAAAGCCCACTAGAGGGCGCTCCGGAGGCGTTCTTCCGATCGCCTCCGGCGCCCAGAATAAACAAGGAAGGCCGCAATGAGCGGCCTTCCTCGTTTTGCTTAGATCGTCGCCATAGCGACGAGCGGAGTGACGTCATGGACGTCAGCCGACGTCCTGACGTCAGCCGCCTCCGATCCAGCCCTTAGCGCTGGCCGGAACTTTTTGTTCCGGCTACGCTGGGCTCAGGCGGCTGGGGGGACCCTCTTTCGCCGCTGCTCGCGGCGAATCGCCGCAGAGCGGCGGCGATCGGGCAGCACACGCGGCTGGCAAAGTGCCTGCTGCGTGTGCTGCTCTTTATTTGAACAAAATCGGCCCAGCAGGGCCTGAGCGGCAGCCATCGGCGGTGATGGACGAGCTGAGCTTGTCCATACCGCTAAGATGGTTAAATAATGCATGCTACTGTAATTAAAACCCATGAAATGTATTTGCCCTTTTGTCCCGGTTATAAAACCGTTTAAATTATGTCCCTATTACAATGTTTGGCGCCAATATTTGAATTGGAAATAAAGGTGCATTTTTTTCAGTTTTGCATCCATCCAATTACAAGCCCATAGTTTATAAAGAAACAGTGTTATCCCTCTTGACATAAATATTTAAAAAGTTCAGTCCCTAAGGTAACTATTTATGTATTTTTTTTTAATTGTAATTTTTTTTTTTTAATTACAAAAAAAAAAAAATGGGGAGTGTGGGAGGTAAGGAGTTAATTTTTTGTGTAAAACTAATTTATTTGTATGTGAAAAATGCTTTAGGGTGTAGTTTTACTATTTGGCCACAAGATGGCCAAACAGTAACTTTTTGTTTAATGCGACCTGCAAGTGTCCTTCCGGAGGCTTGCAGGAAGTACTAGGAGGCTGGGAACGTTTTGTTTTTTTCACAATGATCGGGCTGCTTATCGGAGAAGCAGCGGATCATTGCGGGGCTTAGATCAACGAACGGGAATGGATTTTCCCGTTCATTGATGTCCGGGCGAGCGGCCGGCGGCGTGTTTACGAGCAAAAGCGCGGGCAGCGGCGGGAGTGCGTAAAGTACGCATTTCTCCGTCCCTGGTGGTGAAAGGATGGAAAAAGGGACGGAGAAATGTGTACGCGTGGGGGTAAAGTGGTTAATATACTCTCTTTTAAACTACTGGTAAATGAAAAAAAAATCCATATATCTAAGGCCTGGGACCCACTAGCAATGATTTTCTAAGCGCTTGTGATTTGCAATACTCTTGATCAATGTAATGGTGTGGGGGATTTTTTTTTTTTCAAATCGCATCCCTCAAGTTGGATTAGACACATTGCATTAACAAGAGCTTTTCAAATCACAAGCACTGAGAAAAGTGCTGCTAGTGGGTCCCAGGCCTAAGATGTGGGTTTTTTTTTTTTTTGCCACAATTCGCTTAGCATTGGTGCTGCATTTCTTTTTTTCATTTCAGGTTGGTTATCAGAAATCCAAAGATTGCAGATAAAATGGATCACCATACAGTATACAATGTTATAGACATAGTACCCACATGTTATGTCTGTGCAGGTTATCATTTTCCCAGATCATGTTATACCCAAAGGCAAATAAAGCTGTTACCATTGGACACTTTCTTTCTGTACTCTTGAAATTGTTTATCCATTTACCAAGTGGCAAGTTTCCCCTGGATAACACGTTAATTGGTGCTTGTGGATGTGCAGTATGTATTTGTTAAGTGATTATTTACAGTTCAATACCACTTGGTTTCAGCCATAGCACGGTACATCCTAATCTACCTGACACTATTCAGTTTTAAAAAAACAAA
This sequence comes from Hyperolius riggenbachi, assembly GCF_040937935.1. NCBI lineage: Eukaryota > Metazoa > Chordata > Amphibia > Anura > Hyperoliidae > Hyperolius > Hyperolius riggenbachi. Next base: position 233,130,359 of record NC_090647.1, read on the forward strand.
ACATTTATTTCACTTCCTATGTTCTTTATGTCTTCTGGTTTTCATTAGTAAAGGACCAGTACGCTCAATAATAGCAATGGGTAAACAGAAAATGACTAGGAACATTTTTTTTCCCCGTCTCAAGTTAGTTTGTATTCCCTGTATCCACCTAAAAGGATACAGTATGACAACAGGACTCCCAGGAGCATCAAAAGCAGACTTCTTGTGAATTGTAAAGATTTTTTTTTGTTTTGTTTAAAGAGTCAAAGGAAATGCATAATGTGCTTTTCAGTAGCAAACCACTGCATCAGTAAACACACTCCATCTAAAGCAACAAAAGCAGCTGTAAACGCTTTACATTCAACCGGAAACCGCAACAACACATTTTTAATTTAAAAAAAAAATCCATTTAGCAACCAAAATTGCATCACAACCTGAAATAAAAATCTAATCTTGAGTGCAAAAACGAATCATTTTAAATGTAACAAAATTTGGGTATGGGGTGCAAGTTACTCTCTACACTCACCGCATTTCATTCACTTCTGGGAAAAGTGAGCAGGCAACATGACTGTATACTGAGAGGCGCCTAAAAACATGGTAATAGTTACATTTAGTAAAGATTCTGATAAGCACCTGGGAGCCCATTTAAAAAATAAAATGACTTTTTCTATGCAATATATGCGCAGTTCAGACAAGCCCCACTATTCTGTCATTGGAGATGTTTGTGTTAACATTTGAGTGCAGCCCGCCTTGTTCATTCCCATATCATCCATGTAAAACAAACCAGGACTTGCACAGAGGGTAATTGTGCGCATGAAATAATAGCTTCTCTCTCTATCTACTCCTAAGAAATACAGTAGAAGCGTAGCAGATAAAACCTTAGCTTTAGGGCTACTGCGATACAAAACAGCACATCAGGGAATCGTCATAATAATAGTCTGTTTTGTCACGTTTTGGGTGGAGGTGAGGGGAGGAGATTCTTACCCATGGTGATCTACAGAACCTACATTGCCCCAGTTCCACCTTCAGGCAGGTAAATCATTATCCACACCTAGGAGTACACAATTCCTCTGCTTTGCATTTGCAATTATCCTCTGGATCAAGAATACATTATTATGACATCCAGTTCATAAGGATACTTAAATATCCATTCAAGCTTTGTGATAATCAACTTCTGCATATCAGATACAGATTCCCTACAGCAATAAGATGGCATCCATTACTTTCAGAAAATATCTAAGGCATTCTTATGTTAATGAATGCAGAGAAATGTACCGTCAGGGTGGCCCTGCCAAGAGGAGCAATAGCACTCCATGGAATGGTGATGCAACAAGATCTCACACAGCTTTCATGTACTGACACTCCCTTCAAAAAACACACACGCACGCACCTTTAGGACTGGTCTTATTTAAAGGTGCCCTACTGTTTTCACCGGTTTCAAACAATACTAGCCCTGTTTTCCCATATGTCCTTTAACCACTTTAGTATGGAGCATCATATACAGTGTTCTCCCCAGAGCCTATTAGCCGGGCGGAGCGCCCACCTGGGTCTCTGTTCCCGCCCGGCTGCTGTGATTAGGCTCAATCTACAGCAGAGACTCATTCCTCTGCACGGAGTTTTGAATCATTTCCCTGCACAGTTTTGAATCATTTCTCTGCACAGTTTTGAATCATTTCTCTGCACAGTTTCGATTCATTCCTCTGCACGGAGTTTTGAATCACTAGTCAGCTCGGAATGCAGAGACATCCCCGCCCTCCTCCTCCTCAGCTCCTTCCTATCAGCAGCGTGGAGGGGCGGGGAAAGCTCCTAGCACAGAGCAGAGATGAGCCAGAGACCGCGGGAGCTTTCAGCTGCAGTCCAGAATCCAGGCACAGAATAGAATGTGCAGCTCTATTGCTTTCCCTTTGGTGAGTCACCCGATCTCCCCCAGCTACTACAGTGCACAGACCTCTCCTTCTCTCCCTGCAATGTCCAGAAACCTCAAATACTGGCCGATCAACACATTTCCTTTTTTCTACTGATAATACAGATAACAAGCCGTTTACAGGATCTGTAACCTGAACCTGGTGCTGCATTCACTCTGCCTACTGTGTTCCTGCACTTCATCACAAACTGACCCCCAAGTGTTCAGTTAAATCACTGAGATATCCAGCTTCCAGTATGGGCAAATGGATGGCGAAAACGTTCAGTACAGCATGTTTAACTTGTCTTTTCTCAGAAGTTAGAGTTTTAGGTTGAACAGAAGACATACAGCCATCCAGTTCAGCCAGAATTCGAAATCATTGTGCTTAACTAGCATGGTTTTTACAGTCTTCTCTGGAGTTCTCACCATAATCGTCACCTGCCTGTGTGATTTTAGTCAGCACTCGTCTGCTTCTATACAGCAGCAGGAGTCACATACATTGCATGCTTGGAGTGGTTAATGATGCCTGGTCATATATGTGATGATGGGGGCTATGGCACTAAGGCCCCTTTCACACTGGGGTGCTTTTCAGGGAATGTCCAGAGCTTTACTGAATGTCAGCAAACAGAGGTACTATGACAAAGTTACCCTGTGGTAGCATTTACACTACAGTTGCAATTTGTATGAAAATATCATACACATACAGCATTTTGGAAGCGTTCGCAATGTGATTTTTGTTTCTCAAGCAAGTTATTCCCCCCCCCCCCCCTTCCCCCAAACCAGCACCCACCATGATCTAGACATCTCCCCATCTAGTCTGACCCTCCCTCTCCAGCGTTTTCTTACTTTCTCACCCAGCAGCACCCAGCGCGACCTTACTTCCCCACCCGGCTACTTTTTTGTGCCACCCGGCTACAAAATATTTCTGGGGAGAACACTGATATATAAATGGCAGTTGGCTGATGGTGTAATGGTTAAGGGCTCTGCCTCTGACACAGGAGACCAGGGTTCGAATCTCGGCTCTGCCTGTTCAGTAAGCCAGCACTAATTCAGTAGGAGACCTTTGGCAAGTCTCCCTTACACTGCTACTGCCAATAGAGCGCGCCCTAGTGGCTGCTGCTCTGCTCTGGCGCTTCGAGTCCGCAAGGAAAAAAACGCAATATAAATGTTATTTGTCTTGTCTATTTGTCTAAATGGAGCCCGGCTGCCTGGAACAGAGTCTTCTTCCAATCAGCGCTCTCAAAGTACTGGCATTATAGTGACTAATCACATGAACAGGCACCAACACCATCAAGCAAAAAGGCACCAACCATTACCAACCAAATATAATTGAAATTGTATGCCGAGACATTATTAGGAGTGGGCGAGGTGGGTAACTAACTGCCCAGGACGCATTCTGGAAGGTAATGCTGCTGCTTGCAGTGTACTACAGCTGTTCTCCTAATCGGTCTTTGCTGTAGCAGCCACGGTAACTCTGCCCTCCCTTTGTTGTAGCGGTCATGGCCACCGTAACTCCAACCCCGCCGCTGTAAATCCGCCCCCCAGGCCACAGCAACTCCTCCCTATCTCTGCACTATCTCTGCTCAAGCAAATGGACTTTGAGAAAACCGTGACCAGGCCTGCTGTCACACGGATGTGACAGTACAGCAGCATAAGAAACTTAGCAGGAGGAAGAGGAGAGAGAGGGAAGCTGCAACAGTACTCCAAAACCTAGATGTGGGAAGGGAAGAATATGTAATGGCCTGTTTTCACTATATCGGAATAGACAGTGTTTCCCTGCATGCAAGCCAGATGGAGAAATGCTGCCTATTCAGACCAGCATGCTGTCCGAATCGCTTGCTGGTGAAATGCTGGACGGCATCCTGCAGTTTTCTGTTGCATACATCCACATCCATATAGCTGTGCATGGTGCAGCTATAGTGATTTGACTGCAACTTCCTAGCAGCACGAGTGCTGTGTCAGATTTGGAAATGGAAATCAGTGAAGCAGCACCCAGTGGAAACCAGTGAAGCAGGTCGTTTCAGCCAAAACTGGGCACCGCTAGAGCAATAGTGCTTTGCCCCGTAATTCAGAGTTCCGGTTATCACCATAACCCGGATTACTTCTTCCTCCCAGTTGCTACAACTCGGAGTGTGAATAGTATTCAACGCCGCCGAAGATTTGACCGGCAGCAGGGTGAGCAGTCACTTGGTTCACCCTGCCCCAGTTCACCAGTGGCGTATTAGGGGCCACAACATCTCCCTCCCCTGACTACCAAGGGTCCCCTCTACTTCCTTTGGAAATGTGCTCTCATCCCCTCCCCACCCCATTTGCAGAGAAGAGCAGTGGTGATGCTGCTGTCTTACCTCCTCCAGCACAGGGTCCAACCCCTCCTTTTTTATCTGCAATTGCTCATTCTCCTCCACCACCATCTTGGTCTTCTGGATATCACGTAATGTATACATCTTGCAGGTAGACTCAGACAGGATGCAGATAAGAGCAGGCACATGCAGCAAAGGAGGACAGAAAAAGCCCTGTGCTGGAGGAGGCAAGAGGTCAGCATCACTGCTGCGCTTATCTGCAAAGGTATAGGCAGGGCAAAGGGGGCTACTGTGGAGACACAGGAGGACCCTAGCAGAGGAAGGGACGAGGATCACATCAATAAAAAGGGGTTTGGAAGAAGATGGCCACATTCGCAACAGAGGAGAGCTACATAAAATTTTGCATCCAAGCCTATATTATTAAATTCTCATTGACAAGCTCTAGTTATAGGACTTTTCTCTGTTCAGTCTTCTGTTAAACAAATCAAAAATAATAATAGTAGTGATAATATGCTTTTGCTAAAAATAAATACAAAAAAAAGGTTGTTGTACTGGTGTGAGTGAAGCGGATCAGAGATGAAAAACTAACTATAACAAGTAACGTGTGTGTGTGTGTGTGTGTGTGTGTGTGTGTGTGTGTGTGTGTGTGTGTGTGTGTATTATCTAAAGTTTACACAGCAAATCTAGCCACAAACAGCTTTAATAGAATAAGATTATTTCTTCCTGTGATACAGGGACAGCAGCCATGTTGTTTGTAAACATTACACAGACGCAGGCTTATCTGCATCTTGAGCAAAAAAAACCTAATCCCCCCTCCTCCCCTCTGCAATCTCTGGCTAGTAATACCTCCCCCTCCTCCTGCCCAGACTGAGCTCCCATGAGCCCTTGCTACTGTCTGAAAGTGCCTTGGCTCTCTGAAAACCTGTGGCTGTGGCTTGTTTAGTTTATAGGGAATTAGAGTATTAAAACAAAAACAAAAAAGTATTTGGCTTGAGGAATGCCCTATAAACAACAATAGGAAAGGAACACAATTATGCAATGAGTAAAAGTTAATCTCGGATCCACTTTAAAGAGTAACAAGGGTGTAAATTATAAAACCTGCAACGTAAACGTCAGCCTTAGTTATGTAAGGATGGGTGGGATGTTAGGGTTAATAACTCACCTGTAAATCATTAAACGTCTATAAAAAACAAAACAAAAAACAAACAAAGAAAAAAACATTGTAGCAAAATCACTGTTGCAATTTTTTTCCCAAAGTGTTTCTGAGCTTTGTGGCCACCCCCACCTATGTTGTCATGGTCCACCCCCAGCTCGACAGCAGCAGCCTAATAGGTGGTTGCTAAGCTAGGGACAGGCCATGGCAATGCAGGTGGGGGTGGCCACAGAGTTTCAGAAACACTTTGGCAGCTGAGGGGGTGTGGAGTTTCAGACGCATAATAATTTAGGGGTGAGATACTAACCCTGGCACCAGCTCATCTTTACACAACTAAGGCTGAGTTCCAGAGAACATTTTCATTTCAGTTCACATTACATTATTAATATCTTACAACCTTGGTCCTCTTTAGAAGGAAAAAATGCAATACATTCACATTGCTGCTTCTTGAAGCTTTACATGAAGAAGGGTTTAAAAACGCATTTATCCTTTAATGTCTACGTGAGCAAAGCCTGAAACCATCTGACCTGCCAGGATCCTTATTCAGGATATTGGCTTTGCATTATTCATGTAACAGTATGTAACAGGATCTATGCATTTCAGGTAATTAATACACAAATATTAAATTATATCATCTGGACTGCATACAAGCATGGCATTATCACACAGGGGTGAACATTTTCCATTCCTTCCATTTAGAATGAACATAAAAGGTTTTCCATGAAACTAATGAGTAAGGGATTAAGCAACACGGTCTATTACACTGGTCATTAGCCTAAGACATAACAATAAACCCCTACAGTAAGGACAGTGTCAAACTAAACACACACAACATTTCAAAAAGAAAAAAATTAACAAAGAAAAAAAAAAAACTACATAAAAACGTCATTACATTGAGAAATGAAGAACATTTTTACACTTTCTTTTCTCTTCAAAACATTTTCAGCTGTAGGCTTTCCGTTCTTCCTCAATACAGCTTTTTAATTCAACAAAGTACGGTACCCTGGAATTTAACGAATATTCAAACACTTGGTAGACCATTCCATAATCAATAAAAGGTCAGGTGGTGACCAGGGGTTATGTGCACTAAACTGCGTTAAGCAGAACTGAATGGGTAAAATCTTACACATAATGCGTCTAGTGTAATTCTTTGCAAGTAATGTATTGCATTTTGCTCTACTACTCATAGTACAGTAAGCACGTTATTCAGCTTACCACAGTTTAGTGCATACAACCCTAGGACATATAGCTGTAATATAGCAGTAGGCAAGACAAACCTTAAAGGTGCCCATACACTCGTCAGATTGGCAGCAGATAGATAAGAAATGCATCTGATGATCTATCTGATGCGTTTTTAGAACATTTTTTACCAGGATAGAATTCCAATAGATTTCAGTTTGAAATCTATTGAAATTCGATCTGATGGCATTTTTTTGCCATCAGATTTCCATTAAGGCCAATGCAAACTGATAAGCAATCTCATCAGATCGACCTAAATTTTCCACCCTGCAAGTTCGATGGAAATCCATCAAAATCGATCGAAATCGGCCATCGATCGGTCGATTGGCCAACCGATTTGCAATCGATCGATCGATCGGGATCGATCGGTCGGCCAGAAAATCGGCTGAGTGTATGGGCTGCTTAACTCATAAAACAAGCAGCCAACTAAAATACTGTAAGGAGTTTACAGGCCATCTCTGAAAACACAACACATGCAAGCAGGAAAAGGCATTTAAAGCACATTGGAAGGGAGAGAAATATGGAGGCTGACATGTTTATTTCCTTTAAAACAATGCAAATCACGTGACTGTCCTGCTGATGATTTGTCACTTTTGGCCTTAGACCCCAAACAAGCATGAAGATCAGGTGCTCCGATTAGCCACAAGCTAACCTGAAAATTAGCATGAACAAGCATGCAGATCAGGTGCTCCGATTAGCCACATGCCAACCAGAGCATTAGCATGAACACGCATGCAGCAGATCAGGTGTTTCTGACATTGTCAGATCTGACAAGATTAGCTGCATGCTTGTTTCTGGTGTGATTCAGACAATACTGCAGCCAAATAGATCAGCAGTGCTGCCAGGCAACTGGTGTTGTTTAACAGGAAATAAATATGGCAGCCTCCATATTCCTCTCAGTTCAGGGGTACTTTGAACAGCTGGAGAAGGGGGGAGGGGGGATGAGACAGGACACCTTTGGTTACTTATACTCAGGAGGTGAGCTACCTATACTGGGAGGGAGGGGAAGACCTTTGGCCAACTATGGAGGGGGTTGGTGGATGGCTTTTGCTACCTATATTAGAAGGCTACCTTCACTGCGAGGACACCCTTGGCTACACTGTGGGGCTACCTCTGGTGATCTATACTGGGGAAAGACGTCCACAAGCGCACACACAAACGGGAGCACTGCCACGCTATTCTTTTTGATTAGTTCTGTTGAACAGGTTCAGATGGTCCCAGAGCTGGAACAGGGAGCTCAAAAGGGATAGAGCAAGTCTTTGGATTTTCCAGAGGCTTTCCTGTACATAGGTAAGTGGATTCTGGTAAGAAGACGGATTCCGGAACTCCAGTTGCAGAAATATTTTATTTAAGCACGGTCAAGCTTACAACAGATTACAAAAGTGCCAGTGTCGAACAGCTGTTTCGCGTGACCTCACACCTCCTCAGGACACCAAGGCTCCTATACACAGGTAAGTATGTAACTTTTTTTTGCTTCAGATACAAATAAGAATATAATTTAAAATGACCGATAACTTAGAGGTATGCTTTGATTTAGGCAACTTTCCACTAGGTCCCTGTGGTTTTGGGCACGACTTATTGGGCAGTTTTCCAGGCACAGATGTAATGTTTATGTACCCCATAGCTGTGCGATCTTCCTCAATGCATGAACGCATGCGATCTGCAGAAAAAAAGAAACCTCAACCTGCTGTTCATTTTATTTTTTTGAGGATGAAAAAAAAACAGATTAGATGGTAACAGCACATTTATTTTTAATAGGCTGTCACTTCTAATGCGTTTTTCATGTGCAGGAAAAAAAATGACATTCGGTCTGGTGTAAATAGCATCTTAATATTAATTGTAGGGGTTCTTTAAAAAAAACGTAAAACCGAATAGCCGTATATTTGCCAAATTACATCTAATTTCAACATTCATTAGATAACAACATGCCCTATTAAATGGAATTTTAAAGGGCATTATCAGGTACAGGTTCCTCTAGACCTTTGTAGGCAGTTCCTTAATTAGGTTTTATGTCAGATAAATCACTAGAGACACGAGATATAGCCTATGTTTTTACTATAATGTTAGTTATAAAATATCTAGAGATTAAATGGTTAAATATAAACCAGCAAATCTCTTCAGCATACGTTTAAGCTCCCTCACAGACCACCTAGCCATGCAGGACAGGAAGGAGAGCCATATATTACAGCAGGAAATGACATGACATAAAAGGACAGAAGGTACACAAAGCTTCTTTAGGTTATTTACTTTCCCTAAAGAGTCACGGGAAAGATAATGATATGGGTGATGCCTCTGCATTCTAAGAATTCTGTACAGTTGGAGAATGCTGGAAAATAGTACTCTGCTCTGCAGGAATGTGCATTGGAATGCACACATCTGCATCTAAAGAGCTGCTAGCAAATACACCTGGTCATTTACTTTTACAGCTACATGAAGAGCTAATGTATGCAAGCAAAGCCCACAGGACTCTGCAAAGCTTTGCACAGCATAAACTTTAACCCCTTAACAACCCCCAGTTACCATTACAGTATGTTCCCGTTCCCTTATCATTAAACATTATATTCTCTGGGTTTCTCCATTTCTTTTTCTGTGTGTATTGGCTACATTTTCCTGTTGAGGATATTGGGCAGTTGCAACCATGCACAACCTGTAAAAACACATGTAATGTGTTTTTCATCCATTACTGTTCATTCATATGGAATATGACCTTTAGGGAAAATGGAGTAGCGTGGGCGCACATATACATACACACACCAAAACGCTTACATGACAACATTATAAATGACTGGAATTTTACAATATTTGCCCTTTTTTACTTGGTGCAGTTTAAAAAAAAGCAATAAAATACCTCCCAAACACTGACGACAAGTCCTTCTGCTGGCCACTGACTTAGAGAACCTTTACTGAAAAATAGTAGGCAGTGGGCAAAAATAAATCAAGGGAGATCAAGAAATGACCGATACTCGCTGTGTAATTTGTTCATGCTGTTTGATCAACAATGAGGCTGGACGTCATAATCTTTACTACTGGAAGGCAAGAAAAAAAAAAGGACTAGACAGCACCAACTGCCATTATCAATAACCACACCCCCTAACACTGTGATAGGCTAAAAGGTTGTTTTGTATAAACATATGCTCAGAGGGAGATACGGGTTGCTCGGCAGTTGGAAACAGCTGTCATTTCCCACAATGCAACAAGGTTAACAGAAAGGAAATTGGTCATGACATCACTGTGGGAGGGGTTTCACCACAACATCAGCCACACATTTATCATGGGAAAAGGGGTATCAGCTACTGATTGTGATGAAGTTCAATCCTTGGTTAAAGTTCCTCTTTAAAACTTTAATCAGTCGATGATACAATAACTCAAATTGTTTTGGGTGACAATAGAAAACGTTGAATACACCTTAGCTACTTCAGAGTCCTTCTCTGCAATAAGGTGAGTTGGTAATACTCATGACTAATATTGTAGTTCTTGCTGCAAGATGCATAGGGACACTTCCTGGTTTTCCTCCTCTGTGTAGGGCAGAATAGGATGCTTAGGAAAAAGTAATGCAGCACATCTCAACTTTGATCATAGGCAACTTGTCACCTGAAATGATCAGGAAAGATCGCTTTGTGGATCATTTATCCCCAGTTTGTGTGTAGCACAAGCCGTAGACTGCACAGCAATGTTTACTAAAACAGGTCCCGGTAGTGGGTCTGCCAGGGCCGTGATAAATGGAGTTTGTGCATTCAATGCCAGGCTAGTTGTCATAGTTTACCTGATGTTCAGCCAAAATGAACTGGTCATGGTTGATGTTCATTCATTAAAGCGGGAGCATCAGCATAAAAATCAAATTTTAACAGCAACTGGTCTGAGTGTATTAAGTGATAAAGATGCTAATCCTGCATTCAAAACTTTTTCTGCTGTAATTATGGTTTGGAGTTATCACATACTTAAGGAGCACTGGCCCTAGTGCCAAACAGTTGCATGCTGGGGGTTCTTTTTATCTATAATATATTGCTCCTCTTCCCTTTATTTCCCTGGCAGCTGCTTATCTGAAACCTGATCCCCGCTTATTTGTCTTTACAAGCAAGGCTGAGGGGACTCAGCGATTGGAGGAGAAAAGAAAAAAGTAAAGGGCAGAAATGACATCACGAGTTAGGCTAAACTGTGGGCAAAAGACATGGCCCCCACCAGGAACAGAATTCTCTTCATTTACTATATAACATTTACTGAAATCAAAATGTGGACAGTACAATACATGTGTTAAGTAGATCAAGTATTTACCTACTTATGTGTTTTTTCCCCTGGCATAGTATGGCTAATCCTACTGCTTTAAAGTCAGAACCAAACTATTGGTTTATTTTTTTTTTGGACCCTTATTCAATTCATTTTTCATATCGTGTTCTAAATAACTCTTCAGCACTCTTCAATAGAAAAAGTTCCAAAAAGTGTGCGAAAAAGCACTATCAAAATTATTCTATGTCTAGGTCAATGGAAAATGACAGGTTGCACCAAATCCCTGGCAACTAAAACACCTTTGTCACTGTAGAATTCAAGGGGGAAGGGGAGCAGAAAACAGTGTTTCAATTGCACATTTCTTTTAGCAGGAACAGGGCAGGATTGGTACTGCATGCAGGATTTTTATAGAACAAGGTCTTTGTTATTACATCCATGGACTGTCATCACTTCAGTCCCGTGGACCTGTGTACAATGGTAGATATTCATATAGTTGCATAATGGTTTGGTATATATATACAATATCATGAAATTCCCAAACATATTACTATTATTGTTGGAAAAAAACAACACCAAGTACTCGCTTCAAAAATTAGGATATGATCACTACATTACAGCTATCCGTAAAAATGAAAGCTAAGCTAACGTGACTTTCAAGTGCAAAACAATGCTTTTGCTAACACTCTCATAATTTAACTGCAAGGAAGATTAATTGTTTTGAATGTCAATTTCTATTCTAACCTATGGAGCCTATTTCATTAAACAAACAGATGTCTTAGTATAGCACAGCAATTGTGTTTGCCAATTGGTGTTTAGATGGGGTAAATCAGTAGAATAGAGCTTCATTCAGTTGCATGAAATTACGGTTTTCTTTCTTTTTAAATAATTTTATTTAATTTGTCAATATTATAAGAACAAAAAATAATTACAGTTTATTAATAGATCTTAAATAAAATTAACATAAGATCTTCCTCAATTTGAAATCAGGGAAGGCTCTGGGTCCTATAAAGCCTTCCCGCTCCTCTCCTAGTCCCTGTTCCAGTGCTGGCTCCCACGTAGCAGTATTCAACCAATTTGGTCAAATGCTGCTGTCTCCGCTGCCGAAGGGAGGCTTTGGGAGTATTTGGGAGCCCGAGTGCCCCCGAAGACGGGCTGCTCCATACTGAGCATGTGGCAGCGCCTTCTCTCACGCGCAGTATGGAGCAGCTTGTCTTCAGCTGCCGAAGCCCCCAGCAGTGGGGTATTCTAACGGAGGAGCTGTCACTGCAACAAGGGGACCAGGAGAAGAAAGGGTAGGCTCTATACGACCCAGATGCTTCCCCCTCCTTAGGCAAGTATATGGCTTTAAAAAAAAAAAAAAAAACACGTTTCCCAATGACTTTAAAGCTGAATTATTGTAAATACTTTTGTTTTAAGAAGGCAAATTAAACTGAGCGTTCGGGTTTAAACAAAGCCCGGCATGCTGCACATTTCCACCCAAGCTGATGCATGCCAACATGAGTCTATACTATTGCATTTAAATATATGCAAATCAAATCTAAATAAATCCTATAGTCCAAGCAAACTCATAAGTACAATATTTCATCAGGTTTACAGATAAGTTTGCTTTGTTGACAGCAGGGGTGAAAATTAAGCCAAGGCTCAGTAGCTCATTTTAACATGATCTGAGTACAAACAATAGAGCACTATTACAAGCCTGTGTACTCCTCTGCATAATCCAGCCAAACATTCTATAAATCTTCAGCAATCAGTTCATCATAGTTCAGAACTGCCATTCCCAGCATTTATCTGTTACAATCTTAATGATTCAGCATACAAAGCAATTCCAGAAGAGAATAAACTGAACAGCACAACAGAATTAAACTTTGAAGCCAACAAATGTTATGTAATATGCATTACATTTTTTAAAGCAGTAACACAGTAAAATACCACATATGCATATAGAACAGGGTTGGTAGAAATGCAACATGGTCAGTGGCATAGCAATAGGGATGCAGAGGTTGCAACTGCACAAGGGCCCTTGGACCAGAGGGGCCCACTTGCTCAACCACAGTATTATCTCTTCACTTGTGTTAGGGCTGGTTCAGACGGACGTTTGGAGGCGTTGCGGCGGCAATGCGTTCGGGCTTTTAGCAGCGTTCGCATTGCGTTTGGATGCGGTCGCGTTTTTTCTTCCCCTAGGGGGACATTACCCATTGCGGTTAACAAGTTAAGCAACATGTAGCTTCCAGGGGCTCCTTGAACGCCAGTGAAAATCAGGATCCGAACGCCGCGTTCGTGTAAACGCACGTGAAAGCTTGGTACAAACGCTCCCATTCACTTGAATGGGAGCGTTTAACGCCAAGCCCCGAACGCTGGCAGTAAATGCTCCACAAGCATCCGTCTGAACCAGCCCTTATGCTGGTAATGATCACATGTATATATTCTTTGAATAGTGGTAATCATTAACAAACTGTTCTCCTCCTCTGCTTACACCTCCCATACTGTGAATGTCCTTAGCAGTTTTTGTTGTGCTATATGTATTGCCATGTACAGAACGATTGGTGGGCCGTATATAGTTTTTGTGGCCCTTCAGTTTTGTTGGCCTCCCCTTCATCATGCTGCAATCTCCTCACTTTAATGGCAGTGACTGGGTTCAGTCACAGCCACGGCGTATACTCTGTTGTGTCCGCGTGCCTCCTTGATTGCGCTCTTTCTTGGCTGTGCACGGCAGCCTCTGCACATGCGAGCTTAGGTAATAAAAGTAGTGTCACATGCACAGAATGGTCCCGTTCATCCAATGAGCCAGTCACAGCTTTTAAAAGGAGGGGAGCACAATGGATGGGAAGCCAATGAAACTGAGGGACCATTAAGATAAGGAGGGGGGCTGGAAGAAGCTCCAAGTACAGCAGAATGTTTCTTTTTCCAGTTCAGGTGTGTTTAAAGCATTGTGTCACATAACCAGGAATTTCCATATCTTGACTGTCAAAGAAAATGAACTGAAATACATAAAAAGCTTAAAGGGAACCTGAAGTGAGAGGACAGTGGAGGAATCAATCTGCATTCCGATATAAACAATGCCAGTTACCACAATAATTGGTCTGTAAACTGAAATGCCAATCAAAGATGTATTTTCATGTAAAATCAGTGTTGTGAACAAATTAATAGTTGACAGTAAATGAGTGGGAAAACTGAACAGTATCTAAAGCTTCATTCACAGGTACCATGACTGCTGCTCGGGAGGGATTGGGGCTTGATGCCTAGATGTGTCTCTAACTACCAAGTCCCTGTAAATGGATGCAAACCCAGCTACAGGACTAAGCGTAGCCACTAACGATACAATTTGCAGATTTGTGAACAATTGTATGAATGATTGGAAATAATCATTCTGGACCACTAGTCAACACAATCTCCTAAGCAATCAGATTAGATTGATCATAATACAATAGAAAGGGTGCACACTACTATGTAATATATATTATTATATTAACTGAAAACAGTGTGCTAGGAATAGAGAAGATCAATGCACAAAAAAGGCAAAAGTATTCCTTAAACGGCACCACTGCAATATTCAGGGATTACCTGAGAACAATCACACATTCCCATCCACTCACGCAAGGTATCAAAATACATATAAAACTTTATTAATAATCAGCTAAAAAGAGACAAACAACCTTAAAAAAAATTAAAAATACAGGGACCGGAACCAGAAGGTCCACACCACAGATATAGCAGGTTTCAACATGCATGTATTGGCAAAGCTAACGTCCCACAATAAGGGCTAAGAAAAGCTCTCAATGGGGTATGACCTGGGTTATGTATAATTCTATTACAGTACATTGATATAACAGCAAGAAAAGCATGAAAAGGTCTAACCCTTTCCAACTCCATGGATTCGGGTGTTGCAAAATGTTAGACGGAACGCAGAGTCCCAACTTGGCACATATTCGTGAACCAGGCAGGAAAATGTGTCCAATGAAGTCCTATGAGACTGGACACTGTCCATTCTCACTTAGCTAGTTGCCGCATCTGCTTCGCCCATTTAGATCCCAGCCTACACAGCCCAGTGGCCAGTATTAGCATGGGGATCGCCACTAGGCTGCAAAAGACCAATCGGAATCCTCAGCAACAGGGAGAATTCTCATTGGTTCATGTTGGACCAATGAAAATTCTCCCTGTTGCTAAAGAGAATTGGCCTGCTGTGGCCTATGGAGAGCCTCATGCTCCTGCTGGACTCCAGGCTGTATATACGGACCGAACGGCGGCGACGGGACAATTGAGCCACGATGCGTACGGGCGGACATGATCAACGCAGGAGTAGAATGATAAAAATTGTTGCAAGCGGATGCAAAACGGACACATCCACCTCGCAGATAGGCTTACTGTTTCTGATCTGCATCCACTCTAGTGTGAACCCAACCCTAATACAGTCACCCACCAACACAGATTGTTATGTCTATTTATCCACACATTTTAGGCTGAAACGCCATTAGAAAATTTCAGAAACAGGTTTTAGAGTCTAATACACAAGAGAGCAGTAAATAAACTTTAGTACAGAAGCTATATATTTGCTATCACTACATTATTTTTTTCATTTTCTCAGCAAAATTTACTAGTGGTTCAAAAGAAATGTAAAAAATAAAAAAGGGAAAACAACAAAAGGAAGTGCTGATTTAATTAAAAAAAAAATGCATGTGCAGATCTGCTTACAATACAGAGATAAGCAATTTATGGCTCTACTATGCTGATAGGGTTTATGACCAGAAAACTAATGCAAAAACAAGCATTTTAATTCTTTGACAGATTAAAAATTCTGCACAGCTACCTGCTCAACGCGCAGATGGCAAAAGCACTATATAATGATGCCTCATTTACAGAAAAGATGCAGTCTATATTTTTTCCCTGAAGCAGGAAAAAAAAATTAGAATGATTTGAAAGCCAACAAGAAAAAAAATATTTCCGGAAAAGGCTGAAAAAGCTGATGGACAAATCTATTGCGTTCTGAAATAGAATGCTAAATATGCACCTGCTGTTTCTGCAGGACCCCACAGACTGTGAGATAAAGTATTACAAAGGAAAATTGCTGCTTTTTAGAAGGAAATGAGATATAAAACACTACAGCAGAGCTGAGGGTTGCCAGTAGGTTCAGAATTTAATTAGCAGTTTAAGGGAGCATGTTTCTCTGCACCTTAATCATCAAACAGCTTACCGTATTAATAAATTAATGCATTTTTTCACTTCCTCTTCCTGTGCAACGAAAATTTTTTTATTTAAATCAATGTTTAACAATTTTAGCTGACTGGGTACTTATCTGGAGCCTACCAGCCAACAGCACTATAAAGGGCTAGGACATTAAAATGCTACTGCAGCTAGTGGCACCTGTGAAACACATAACCGAAGTGCGTCTAGATATAACGGTTATCAACAACTCTGCAATTGATTTATATAACACCTACATATTCCGTAGTGTTGTTCAGACAGATATTTTACAGGCACGTTACATGAACAAACAAGGACATTGGGGATCGCTGTACAGTTGTACAGTAGAATCTCATTATAGTAAACCTCTGGATATAGTAAACTCAGTCCTTAGGTCCCAGCAAATGCATCTGTATAAATATGCAATGTATAACCAATTCTGATATAGTTAACATCTGATATAGCAAACTACTTTTATTGGTCCCGTGGAGTTTGCTATAAAGGGATTATACTGTAGAACACATCTTGTGCTAAGTAGCCTTAAAGTAAACATGAGATCGCAAAATCAAAAGATTTTATGCTCACCCGTGGCTTCCTACAGCCTCATGAGCACCGATGCGTCCCTCGACATCCTCCCGAGTGCCTCCGTTCAGCCACAATCACTCCCGGTAATCTGACTATAATCTGAGTCACCGCAGGGGCTCTTCTGCCCATGTGTGGCCCCTCCACGCATATGCAGAAGAGCCAACTGCCGCAACTGAGCCAGGTGACCGGGACTAATTGTGGCCGAACAGAGGCACTCGGGAGGAAATCAAGGGACGCATTGGTGCTCATGGCGCTGGAGGAAGCCACGGGTAAGCATAAAAACTTGATTTTGCGATCTCAGGTTTACTTTAAGGCTACTTAAAGAGACTCTGAAGCGAGAATAAATCTCGCTTCAGAGCTCATAGTTAGCAGGGGCATGTGTGCCCCTGCTAAACCGCCGCTATAGCGCGGCTTAACGGGGGTCCCTTCACCCCCAAAGCGACCACTGCAACACTTGGTCGCAGATTTGGTCGTGATTTATGGCTTCCTGGAGGCAGGGCTAACGGCTGCAGCCCTGCCTCTAGTCGCGTCTGTCAGCGGCGCATCGCCGCCTCTCCCCCGCCCCTCTCAGTGAAGGAAGACTGAGAAAAGCGGGGGAGAGGCGGAGATACGCGATGACAGACGCGCGTGGGGCAGGGCTGCGGCGGTTAGCCCTGCCCCAACCAGGAAGCGCTCCCCCGCTGTACGGAGCGGATTTGGGGGGGTCAGGGACCCCCGTTAAGCCGCGGGATAGCGGCGTTTTAGCAGGGGCACGCGTGCCCCTGCTATCTATGAGGTCTGAAGCGAGATTTATTCTCGCTTCAGACTCTCTTTAAGGCTGTTCCTGAACGATCCGCTGAGGCTGCACCTGCCCCCCCTTAAAAGGTATCTTAGCAGCTACTAGTTTCAAATAGCTGAAAAGGGTGCCATGTTTGAGAAGTTTGAGAACCACCTGCTCCCCTTTCACTTCCATTATGAAAGCTAAGTGTGAACGTCATCAGGTGTGGCTAATGTTATCTGATTGAAGCATAGCAGGGAAGACTCATCCCCCTCCCTAATGCTTAATGGGTTTGTTTGATCTAAGCTTGTGGGTAATTAGGTTAGTCCTTATAGGCCTTCCATCTTCTGTTGCTTGGGACCAGTGGGTGGACTGAGGAAATACAGGAAGTAGAAGGATTCTGCCTGTAATTAACCCTTAAATGTAACAAAACAAAAGTAAAAAAGTTTTTTCAATAATAAGTCACATTTTTAATTTGCTATTGAGCTGCCCTAGGATTTAAAAATGATGTTCATTCACTTTAAGCTTGCTGTTCTAGCGCTGGGACTCTCTGAAGCTATCCAAGTTTGGATGGTCAGGCTCCCCTCCATGTAATGCTGGATACACACGTTGCGTTTCCGCGTGCGACGCGGCCGTCGATACGCGTCGATTCGATTATTTCCGAACATTTCCGAACGAACTTCGATGATTTTTAGGTCGAATGCCATGTAAAGTATGGCAAATCGACCTAATGATCCATCGAAGCTTGAATCGGACATGTCGGAAATAATCGAATCAACGCGTATCGACGGCCGCGTCGCACGCGGAAACGCAACGTGTGTATCCAGCATAAGAGAGAGGCTGCACTGCACAGCATGGCCTTTTCCACCATGCACTAGCAAGCTCTATGCTACTGCGCAGGCATGAGCCATCAGTGCATCTGCACAGTGTGGCCATGCTCGTTCACGTACAGGAGTGCATCCATAAATTCTCAGAGAGTCCCAGGTAGTGTCAGCTGTCTGGCGGAGGATGTTGGCTTCCCTCTACCAAGGTAAGTATCTCACATTTTTCTCCCTAGTCAAAGGTTTGCTTTAAACTATTATATTATTTTAAAAAAATAAACAGATAAAGAGTTGTGTTCAACTCCTAAGTAGTAGACTCCAGGGAAAATGTTCAGTAAATTCTTGGTTCAGCTGATATTTTATAGAGACTGTTTGATGTAATTCAATACAATGTGACTACCAATCCACACCTGTGCTCCTCCTGCCTGCATGACAAAGGAATCTGTAGTATTCTTATTGTTAGCACATCTGCATCTACTTCTAGTTTTATTTTACTTTTTATGAAATCACAGCTATAAAACATTTTTCGATTTTAACAGAAGTATTTTTGATCTCTTTTACTCAGTCAAATCAGCAGGTAAAGATTGTCAATATGATTTTTGTCATTGCAATAGTCGTTTCCAGGCTTGGTGCATCTCCAGAATATCAACATTTTATTTGTGATACCTAAGATTTCCCCAATATATAAAAACATAAATAACAGATGCCTTTTTGGGGGAAATAAAAACAAAACAAAAACTCAAAACTATTCTCTAGGTTCGAGGGGTAGGAGGTGTGGTATCTGGAGAATTGCCACATGCAATGCAATTTGTGCTTTATGAATGTAGCAGAAACCAGCTATTTTATGTACCTCTCTAATAGCAAATTGCAAGCTATGATAAAAATCTGAAAAAAAGCAAATAAAACAGACGATTAAGCAAATGCTTGCTAGATTAAGAAATACATTCTTTTCAAAAGGCCAGTGAAGTGAAGATTTTTTTTTTTAAATATTGATATGAACGTAGGGCTTACTGACATATGCACACCTAAACCAAAAGTGAAAAATACAGATTTCAAAACAAAAAGCAATTAAAAAGTTATCAAATATTTAACTAGCTGTAAACCTATAATGTCTACACTTTACCTCTAAGGATCTTGAAAACAAAAACAAGAGGATCAAGCATGTAGCCTGAATGTAAACATGGTTAATCCAATTTAGAAGATCTGTAATGTCTACTCGACAATACGTATTGCATCTTTGACATTCCAAAGAACAGCCAAATTCAATATTACTATGTACTGTATTCATTTTGCCATATCATTGGACGAGCCACCACGGGAAAACACGATGCAGCAACTGTGTGTCTTGGTACTACTCAAACTTAATAGGAAAATATCAATTAAGTATCAGGATATGTAGGTCACAAAGGGTTATTATCGGAATGGGGATTGGGGGGGGGGGGGGGGGGAGAGTGTCAAAGTATTAAGGTTCATATACACGGGCTACTCTTGTCTGCTGCTGCCAGCAGACAAGAGACCAGGGAGCGACAGCTCCCTGGCGGCAACAGCTAACCACACATCTCGCCAGAAAGGCAGAGATGCAGCGGAAGCTGTCTGAAGGGAGCATCCCCCGGCCGGATGCTCCATTCACTTGCCTTTGTCTCATGTCGCTAGTCCGCATACACACGCAGTACGCGTGGCGGACTAGCAACAGTTGCGGAGACAGAAGTTGCCGGCGATTTAACTTTTCAATCGCACGACAACTTTACTGTCCGGCGACAGTTTGTGGCGCTCACGTCTTACACACGGGGCAACTGTCGCTCAGACATGCGCATGCCACGTGTTTGTGGCGACAGTTGTGCCACGTGTGTATGGGCCTTTAGCCATAAAGACAGTTTAGAGGCAGACGTATGCACACAATGGCCTCAATTTACTAAAGGCAGTTCAGTAAAATAATTTTGTATGCTAAAATACCGCATTTGGCATTTTACTTTTATTTGCCCAAATTTACTAAAGATTTTCTGCATGAGGCAGAAGTTTGGTAATTTACCAAGCAAACAGGTTTTAATTCACTAAGCCCTGCTCGATAAGTTTCACTTACTAGCTGTGGAGTAGGTCAGGCAGGAAGCTGTGTGTATGAGTTAGGGCACTTTCACACTAGGGCGGTGTGATGCGGTAAATTTACCGCATCCCACCGCAATCTAATGAAACTCTATGGGGTAGTACACACTTCCCACATTGCAGTACGCTGCCCTGGAAGTGCTCTAACGCACATCCATACCTACAATACCATGCAGCTCCTGCGGCGACCCGGTTGTCATGTAAGTCTACGGTTTTTTGAAATACCTCCAGCAGTTTTCAGTGTCGCACATTTTCGGAAGCGCATTTTAGCAATGCACTTCCGCATACGTCCTCAAATGCCCAACAAAAACGTAATACTCAAAACACTTTTTGGGCGGTACAATAGTCACAGCACACCACACCGCCAATCTGCAGTGTGAAGCAGGCCTCAGGGTTTTCTGTCCAGTTCATCTCTAACATCCCTCTAGATGTGCAGCAGCCACCAAGGAGGAGCTCTTCTGTAAACAGTATACAGATTTTCAAAGATGTCAAAGGCAGAGCCCTTACACTATATCCGAGATATCCGTTCATGTATTTAATTGCAAAAAAAAACAGCTTGGTTAACCAGGTTTAACACAACAATGAATTACGGTACATAATGTGGGAAGGGGTCTTGGTAAGCAAACTTGCATCAGCAAAGCCCATAAAATAAAACTGTATACAGTACAAATAAAGTACAGAATTGACAAACTACATTATGCCCATCATAATTTTTTTTTTCAAAGGCTTTTGCACTTACACATGTTTGATCAATTCTGAACAATAGTAGAAATCAGGACACTTGATAAAAATGCAGGCTTTATTAATCCAGCGGATATCAGCGTACATACAGGATAAACGTTACTATGCAGTAGGGGCACAAGTATGCAGCCTTACAGCCATTTCACGGACTTCCGCTTGTGCCCCTACTGCATGGTAAAGCTTGTCCTGTATGTTCACTGATATCCGCTGGATTAATAAAACCTGAATCTTTATCAAGTGCCCAGAATTCTACTTTTGTTCAAAAGGTGTCTACATCAATTGTGAGCACGGGTAAATTGGCCTCAAGTCTAACATTGCTTACTATCTCTAGTGCCAGAAGCTGCTTCTTGCTATATGACATATTTGATCAAACTTGTGAAAAAACAAAACTCAAGATTCTGGCACTGTTCTGACTTATTGGGATAAATAAATGATATACTGTATAACTTGGCAACATTATTAAGATGATGGCCAGATAACAGAAAGAAACACTAATGCTGGGAACAAGCAATGCAATTTACTGTCTAATCGGCCAGAATCGGGCGATTATTTCCGACATAGTTATCATCGGAAAATCGATCCCTTCATCAATAGTGAGCAGTTTGGACATGGACACACGATACAACTTCCTGTCTGATCACCCATCAATCGGATGGGAAACTGCATTGTGTGTTCCTAGCATTATGCTGGATACACACGGTGCGTTCGCGCACTCGATTTTCCCGTCGATTCGTTTATTTCCAACATGTCCGATTTGGATTTCGATGGATCGTTAGGTCGATTCGCATGCAAAGTATGCCGAATTGACCTAACGATCCATCGAAATCCAAATCGGACATGTTGGAAATAAACGAATCGACGGGAATCGACGGGAAAATCGAGTGCGCGAACGCACCGTGTGTATCCAGCATTAGGCTTTGCAAGCATTCATGTTTATATCCAAGAAAGAGGTAGAGGAGCTTTTGAGTAAACAATACCTGTGACACCAGTGGCTTTACTCCTGGAGAAGAAGTGCCTGGATATAGACTTTTAAAGCATTTGTTTGACCTCCCTCTTCAGAGAACAATCAGATAGTACTGTGTACTTGAGTCGCAAACACAAGACCAGAGCTGAAAAAATACCAGAAGCCATGTAGCCAAGGGCTCCCTGATCATTGTCAAAAGAATATGATATAAATACAACCCGACTCCCACTTTGGACAAATTATCTCTTACAATCTACACTTAGGGCCAGTGCACACCTAAAAGCGCTAGTGTAATCGCAAACACTCAGCACTTTTTGAAGGTATTTTTCAGAGCGATTCTAGGCATGTGCCTAGAGATTTTTGGAGCGTTTTGGTGTAGGGTTTCTTTTTTTTTTGTTTTGTTACAGTAGAGCCGTAAGTGAACAGCTTCTGTAACAAAAACGTTTGGAAAATAGCTCTGTTCTAGAGCTTTTCAGGGCGATTTTCCACTTTCCTATACTTAACATTGAGGCTGAATCGCCTCAGAAAAGCGCAGACATGCCACAGGACCCGCATTTGCGTTTGGGAGAAAAATCACATCGCTCTGGTGTGATTCATACCATTCAAATACATTAGCCAAGCGCTTTTCAAAGCGTGCAGAAGCGCTCTTGGTGTACACCAGCCCTAACTCGTCCTCCTGGAAAAGACATTAACCTAATCTGTCTCATAATACTCCATATGCCTATAGGCAAAATTGTAAAAGCGCGGTCTATCATTTTATACACATTTCATTGCACCATGATTTTATAAGCCTATACTCACACTTTTCTCTGTCTGACAGACTGGCACATGTGTGAGCATCATTTGTGTAACAATTATTTTCAATAAACCCAAATGATAATGATTGCATTTCCATTAAGCAAAAAACTCAAATGAGACAATTTGGACAAAGTGACCAATAATTTCCATCTGTTTGACAACAGCTTGAAATGTATGTTGAGCCCAGTAGGAAGATAGTAATAAAATGCTACATTTTCATTGATTCAATTAAATGCCTGAAAAAGAAAAAACAAAACAAAACAAAAAAAAAATTTCCATGTACAAACAAAATATTAAAGAGCTGCTCATCAACACTTCCCCTTCATGAAATCCACCCCTGTTGCAAACGGATGAATATTGTGATGGGTGTCCCCTATGCCAATACATCTGACTGGACCGTTGCCTGCTAATCTTTTCTGCAGTAGCACAGCACTAGAGATAGTAACAGTTGGCCAATGGGTACAGCTTAGTGAGAGGAGGAAAAAGTGGTCATAATTTACAAGTAAGGTCTGAGGCTCACTCCAAAAATGTTTGGACATAGGTTCATTAATTCATACATTTTCTATGCTGTCATATCAGACTAATTAGTAAAGCAAAACAATCAGATTACACCATAATACAAATTTTACTATAGCCGTGCTGTTCAGGAGTGCTGCTTACCTAAAGACTGGTAAAGCTCTGTCATTTTGGGATGGTCCCAGCAGGTCGTTTGCGATTCATGGCTAGAATAAAAGGAAAACAATTATTACATTTAAAATTACACACAATGCATCTGTTTTGTCCCTATAGCTTATGTTTTGCATTCAGCTAAACAGGACATTAGGCAGCTACATAAATAACTCATATTGCACACATGGTAAGGTAGGAGGAATCTCATATGATTAGGCAGTGGCCACAGACCTGGAGCGGGCCTTGGCCATCAATCTAGGGGCTGGATTGAAAGAAGATATCCCAGTTTTAAGAAAAATGCCACAATGCTTTTTCCGGCAAGGACCTGGAATTTTGGGAACATATAGTGTATTGCTGCAAGCAGGTGAGTAAATTAAAGAGGGATGGTAACGACATATAGTAGAATGAAAACACCTTATCCAGGATACACAATTTTACATGAATTATCCTGCCCTCCCAGTGATGCCATCGCAACATTCTCTAATATTTGCAATTTACACACTACTCCGCATTCTAAATGTTTTTACAGAGCAGGCTAGTGAACTAATGACCTGTCCTCCGGAGAGAAAAATAAAATACAGTGACTGACAGTTGAGATAACAAGCTTCAGAAGACAGAGCTCTCTGCGACTTTGAAAGTTGTGGAGCTCAATGGTTCTTTTGCATAGATAACAACTGGAGTTTCTTAACTCTTCCTGTACTGGAAACAATATTAGACTTATGTCTCTGCTCCTAATGTTTTATTTCTTAGCTGTACTACACATACAAAATCATAATTTTTTTTTCGCTTCAGTTTCTCTTTAAACATATATAAAACTGCAAGTTTCTTTGTACTCTCTGATGATCTTCTTGTGTCCGAAGACAATAAATCAAAGGCTTTTTGTTCCGTTACTTGCGGCAACTTATTTCCTGTATTTAAATAATGCTGAAGTATTACACAGAACTTTACAAAGTACACAGTACTATTTGTATTTGTCTCTGTCCCCAAAGAAACCACATAAAAAAAAAAATAAATGAGTGATTTCAGACACAATCCCCTGGCTGGACACACCTGCATTCACCTACGTTAGCTAACATTTATAAAGGCAACTGACAAACATTGGAGAAACTGAATGCTAATGAAGGTACCAGGCATAGCCACAGAGAAAAACCAGCAGAGCAGATCTCCATAATCAGAATCAGAATCAGAATCATATTTATTCGCCAAGTGCAGCGGTTGCCACACTCGGAATTGTTTGTGGTACACATCGGTATAGAGCATAGTGCAAGAACAACATTAAAACATAGTGGTGCAATACAAAAAACAGAAAACATTGAAAACAGATATAGGCATTGAAAACATGTAGTGCAAGTACGCTATGCAGTGAAGACAGATAGGATAGGTGCGTAGCCGCTAGTCCTGCTAATGAGTTAGTAAGGCCTAGGTGCAAAAGAACATGGAATGAAGAACCGCACCAGGCCTGGGTGACAGTCCTGCTATTTAGCTTTGCTGTATGCAGTGCATGAGTTCAGAAGGCGCACTGCTTGGGGGAAAAAGGAGTTCCTGTGTCTAGAGGTCTTGGTGGAAATAGCTCTGTAACGGTGGTCAGAGCGCATGCGGTTGAAGAAGCGACCGCCTGGGTGGAGGGGATCTTGCGTGATCCTATTTGCCCTTGTCCTCAGCCTGGATGCATGGAGGAGGTCCAGTGGTGGCAGGGGTGTACCGATTATTCTTTCTGCAGCATTTATTACTCTTTGTAGTTTGTACTTGTCGCTTGAGGTGGCGCCGCCATGCCAGACGATGATGGAGGAGCATAGGATTGACTCTATGGTGGCAGTGTAGAAGCTTGACATCAACTCCTGTGGCATGCCAAACTTCCTTAGTTGTCTTAGGAAGAACAGCCGTTGCTGTGCCTTCTTTTGGCATTTAGTGGTGTTTTCCCTCCATCTCAAGTCTTTGGTGATGGTAGTGCCCAGGAACCGAACACTTGATACTCTGGTGACCTCCGTGCCTTCGATGAAGACCGGGTTAAGTGGGGGAGGGCGCTTCCTGAAATCCACAACCAGCTCGACAGTCTTCGCAGCGTTTAGGACGAGCATGTTATCCTTACACCAACCGCAGATACGCTCGATCTCGCTCTGGTAGGAGCGCTCATCCTCTCCACTGATGAGGCCAAGTATGGTGGTGTCGTCTGCAAATTTAATGACCTTAACACAGTCGGCAGTTGAGGTACATCTGTTCGTATACAGGGAAAAAAGGATCGGGGACAGTACACAGCCTTGGGGGGCGCCAGTGTTCGTGGTCCTCACTCGGGAGAGGCAACTGCCCAGTTTCACTTGTTGCGTCCTGTTCGTGAGGAAGTCTTTGATCCAAGTGCAGAGAGTTTGATCAAGCCCGAGTTGCACTAAGTTGTTATGCAGGATGTTCGGGCTGATTGTATTAAAGGCAGAGCTGAAGTCTAGGAAGAGGATCCTCGCGTAGGTGTTAGGTCTGTCCAGATGTTCCATGATGAACTCCAGACTGATGTTAATGGCATCCTCTATGGACCTGTTTGCTCTGTATGCAAATTGTAGAGGATCTAGGAGAGCATCGGTGGAGGCTTTCAGATGACTGAGGACCAGTTTTTCGAAGATCTTCATGACAGTTGGGGTAAGGGCAACAGGTCTGTAGTTGTTGAGGTCCGTGACTCCTGTTTTTTTGGGGACTGGTATGATGGTGGACCTTTTGAGGCAGGAGGGGACTATGCCACTCATCAGGGATTTCTGAAATATGGCAGACAGTACAGGGGCTAGCTGGCTGGCGCATGTTCTCAGGCACATGG
This sequence comes from Hyperolius riggenbachi, assembly GCF_040937935.1. NCBI lineage: Eukaryota > Metazoa > Chordata > Amphibia > Anura > Hyperoliidae > Hyperolius > Hyperolius riggenbachi. Next base: position 233,156,570 of record NC_090647.1, read on the forward strand.
ATGACACGCCATCTGGGCCAGAGGCTTTCCTGGGATTCAATTTCCGGAGGTGCCTGAGGACGTCAGACGCCTGGATTTCTAACGGAGCTGGGAGGGCCCTGTCTGTGCTGAGGGAAGTGGATGTGGGGGGTGCCCTGGGGGTGGCCCCGTGGTCTGCTGTGTGGGTGGATTGGTTTTCGAACCTGCAGTAGAACTCGTTAAGTTTTTCAGCTAGTGCAAGGCTCGGAGGAGCATGATGAGGGGAGGGTTTGAAGTTTGTGGCTGCCCTAAGGCCTTCCCAGACCTCCCGTGTGTTGTTGGATCGAAGGCTGAGGCCCAGCTTTCTGGAGTAGTCCTTCTTTGCAGCACTAAGTTCGCGCTTAAGGGTGTACCTAGCTGCCTTAAACTCCTCCGGTGTGCCGGACTTGTGCGCTACTTCCTTGATTTTCCGGAGCCGGCGTAGCTTGCCGTTAAACCAAGGCTTGTTGTTAGGATAGACCCTGAAAGTCTTTGTGGGGATGCACAATTCCTCGCAGAAGCTGATGTAGGAGATGGTGTTCTCTGTTCATTCCTCCAGGCAGGGTGCCTCAAGAGCCTCCCATTCAGTGCAGTCGAAGCAGGCCTGTAGCTGCAGCTTGGCTTCCTCCGTCCACTTACTTACGGTCTTGAGGACTGGCTTGGATGACTCGAGGTGTCTCCTGTAGGTGGGTATAAGGTGGATTAGGCAGTGGTCAGAGTTGCCTAGGGGTGCCCGACGGGTGGGTTTGTATGCGTCTTTGAGGACTGTGTAGCAATGGTCCAGGGTGTTTTGATCCCTGGTGGGGCAGGTAATGTGCTGTTTATAGCGAGGAATCTCCGTGCGGAGGTTGGCGCTGTTGAAGTCCCCGCAGATGATGAAGAGGGAGTCAGGGAGGGATGTCTCCCACCGTGAGATGGTGTCGCTGAGCATACGCAGCGCGATCTTGGAGTTGGCGCTAGGGGGGATGTATACTCCCACAAGAACGTAGGAGGAGAACTCCCTTGGAGAGTACTGAGGTCTGCAATTGATTACTAGTAGCTCAATGTCTGGAGAACAGCAATTGTCTATGGTGGATGTGTTTAAGCACCAAGAGGCCTTAATATAGAAGCAGATGCCACCGCCTCTCTGTTTACCGGAGAGTGCACTGTCCCGGTCTGCTCGGAAGAGGTTGAAACCTGGTAGTTGAAGGGGGCTGTCTGGGATGGTGTCGTTCAGCCATGTTTCGGTGAAACAAAGGACTGGGGTGTTTGCGCCCATTGATCGATTGCTGCCAAGTAGCACGAGCAGTTCGTCAAGCTTGTTCGGGAGGGAGCAGACATTAGCAAGGAGAATGGCTGGGATGGGTGACCGCAGGCCTTTCTTTTTAAGCCTCACTTGTACTCCTGCCCTATTTCCCCTGGGGCGGTAATACCTACTAGCCCACCTGTCCCTTCTGGTGAGTAGCTTGATGTGATCCCAGATTGTGTTCCACAGGTATGCATAGGTCGCTGTGCTGCAGGTCTCCCATTGTAGTAGTTCCGCTCTGGTGTACGTGGTGGGGCGTGTGGCACTTGGGGGGTGCGACTGCTTCTGAGCCATGGAGCTGCAGTTGCAGCAGGCGAGGTGTGGGGGTGCAGTTCGCGGTGGGACCCCCTTTGGGGCAGTGTGCTAGTAATTGCTGTTTAGAGAGTTCAGCCTGTCCAATTCACCCACCTCTGTGTATAATCTCAAGCGTGAGCTGGCTGCCCAAGCAGAGCAGTCAATTTGTAAAAACAGGATGCCAACATAATGCAGTTTATCTTTTTGAGCAGAAAGGAGGTTCGCTTTGGCGGTCTGCTCACCAGATCTGATGTGTGCCCGCTGCCCAGCAAGTAAGATAATGGCAGCAGATGCGGTAGGCAGAGCAGATCCTGCAGCGGGCAGGAACAATGAGGGGTACCCAGTGGGTGGGAGGGCAGCAGCAGGACCAGGGGCAGATCGTAGAGTGGGGATGGCCGCCCTGGAGGGAAGGAGGGCACAGAGTGTGGAGCACGAGTGTGGAGCCCAGTAAGCGGATACAGCAAGCAGGGTTGAGAGGTGGCAGTTGGTGTTGCTTACCGGAGCCGCTTACAGAGGTGAGGCCGAGGCAGGGCAGCGTCAGGATCCCAGGGCAGAGCAGGAACGGCGCTGGCTAGATCCAGAAGGCAGGGCAGATGCGGGGCCGGAGCAGCGCTGCGGGATGGGAGACAGCACAGAGCGGTGGAGAGGCTGGGTCGGGCAGCATGCAGGTGGAGGCAGCTTTGGAGGTGATCCGCCCGGTTTCGGAAGTGGCAGAACTCTCTGAGGTGGAGAGCCAGGGCCATGTGGGTGGCCTAGTTGCGGTCTGCTTTTGCTGGGTCCGGAGGCGGTGAAAGCGGGCATCGGAGGTGGAGAGCCTGGATTCAGAAGGGCGGCAGCGGAGTTGCGGTCTGCACCTGCTGGGTCTGGATGCGGCGAAGTTGGCAGGGCATCGGAGGCGGAGATCCACGTGGGCGGCCTGGAAGAGTGGCGGCGGAGCTGCGGTCCGCTTCTGCTGGGTCTGGTTGCGGCGATGTCGGCAGGGCATCGGAGATGGAGAGCCACGTGGGCGGCCTAGATCCAGAAGAGCGGCGGGAGCAACAGGAGCCGCGGCGATGGCCGAGCAGGGCCCCGGGTGTGCTGGGCAGGAGGACTACTCTTCACCCTCTGCGGCGGCCGGTGGCCCCGAGGCACGTGGGTGGCCCCCGGTATCACAGCGGTGAGTTAGATGGATAGGGGCGCTGTGAGCAGGGAGAGCAGCACGCTAGTGGCTGAGAGCTAAAGCAGCTAAAGCTAGCACTAAATATCTAAAAACAGTTAAAAACAGTTAAAATTACAACTAAAACTAGAGCTAAAACTACAACTAAAGAAAAATTAGAGGAGCCGATGTGACCGGGGCTGCCTCGTGGGCGCCATCTTGAACCATTATGATATTGAGAATAAAAGATATTGAGAATAAAAATATGATTAAACTGCTAAACGTTAGGTATAATTTTTTTAATGCATTTAGGAGAACCTGTCACTTCCTCTCAATTGGAGTTAATTCATAAAACTTTTCTCATGAACTATCGCTAATCGCACCATAAACACCAAACATACTATGTACAGTGCTACAAAATATGTTGAAAATGTGTTTAAAATATGTAAAATAAATAAATAAATGAATGAAGGAGGAGGAAAGTATTACTGAAATTAAGATATTCAGGAACAACTATTTGAAAAAAGGCTGAAAAGTTAATTACGGAAAGGTTCAAGAGATAAATTCTATGAAGTGGTTAGCACTCTCGCCTTGCGTCCCTGCTTCCAAACCCAACAAGGGCACTATCTGCACAGAGGTTTTATGTTGTCCCCGTGTCAGCGTCGGTTTCCTCTGGGCACTCCATTTTCCTACCACATCCCAAAAACATACAGAAAGGTTAAATGGCTTCCCCCTAAATTGGCCCTAGACTATAAGCAGAGACATACACTTCACGATACATGATTTAGACATATGGCTATCATACGGATTTGATTGTGAGCTCCTCTGAGGGACAGTTAGTGACAAGAAAACAGTGTAGTGCTGTGGAAGATGTCGGCGCTATATAAATACTAAATAATAAACTCTCAACAGTAAATAGTGAAATACTTTGCATAGATGCAATTCCCTTATAAAAAGATTCATCCAAGCCCTACATACAGTGATTTGCTGAAATGCAGGAAGAGGTGGATAGAGCTATCTGCCTATTTTCCTTTCTTCAGTTGGACACCACTGAGGAGAGTTTGATCCAGTAGATCTGTTAACATTGGAGTACAACTGTGCCACATAAACTCATGCGCAAAATATGTATTTTCTTCATCATGAATGAGGTAGTGGACATGTACTTTAATATTTGCTGCATTCGTTATGTAGCCAATGTAACTAAAACCAGCAAACCAGTAACTAAAACCAGCAAAGAAATTCCACATTAAGTCCTTTATCAATAGACTCCCAAGTGTAAATTAAGGATACTATTAACAATTGTTTTTCATAGCTATTAATGTCATTACGTTTGTCAGTTCTGTTCTAACACTATGCAGTCATAGACGAGAAGCAAAAACAAGTGAATATATATATTGGGAAAGAAATCTTCAGTGTATGCCTGTGAGAATGTGAACTGCCAACATTTCTGGGGCTCACAAATCATCACAACAGCACCGAAACCTTTATTCAGCGTAAATGGATCTACAAATAACTGCTACTATAAAAGAATAAATATAGGATCAGTAGGACTTTGATGATACCACTCGGTAAAACATTTATTTTCCACAGGAGCCAAAGAGGAAGTTTTGTTAAACTTTTGTTCCTGTAGGAGCCAATTACATTGATATTTTTTTTCTTGGCCTTAAAAGCAGAAATTTATCACTGAGGGTTAGGCAGTGTTGTGGCGTGGTTTTAAACTGGTTATTACCTTTGCAAACTGAGCCCCTGAGAGGATAAGTACAAAAACAACGCTTACGGATATACTTATATCCAACAAGAGCTTAATAATGGATCTTTCATAAGCACCTCCAAACATCACTAAATGCATTTATTTTTATTTATTTTTTAGACAAAATTCTGAACACCAAATTAAAAAAGGTGTATAAAACTTCTGAAATTAAGACATTATTAAAGGGTTTTGCATTTTGATGAGCTACTTTAAAACACAGTGGCTATTATGTTAAAAATGAACTTATCAGTTGAATTGGGTCCAGGTGATGCCCATTAGTAATATAATATTACAGCTATTCTATTGTCGAACTTTCCTAACACCTAACATTGTCCCCCAACACTAACCCTCCCACCCAATGCATACTACTGCTTCGGTTGGGGGTTAGTGTGGGGCATTTAGAAAGGTGTAGGGTTAGTGTGGGGCATTTAGAAAGGTGTAGTAATACTACACCTTTCTAAATGCCCCACACTAACCCCCAACCGAAGCAAATTCTTACCCATATATTTAAAAGAGATCAGAGATCAGATTATGCCACCGATGCTGCTGTAGGCAATAGAAGAACATATAAAAGGTACACAATATTCTTAGCTGACTAACCAGATTAACAAATGCAAGCTTTTTTGACAACATTTCTTTCAGAAGTTCTTTCTCTCAAGCATGAAGGTGCCCTGATTGTTAGTAACAGTCTATAAAGGGAAGTAAACACTATAAGGCCTTTTCAATTGGTTAGAGAATGTGTGGGTATGAGAGTCACAAGAGTGAGGCCTTATAGCTTTGTACTGCAGTGGCTAGAGGCATGTTGCGGAGATCCGACCTGATATCCAGGCGGGCAGTAAAATGGCCGGCATTAGGTAGATATTGGTTGTTAACCATATCTTATGCTGGGAACACAAGGTGCAATATACTGTTCGATTGACGGGTGAGAAAGTTGTACCGTGCGTACATGTCCAAACTGCTCCCGACCGATAAAGAGATTGCTTTTCAGATGCTAACACCGCAATAATCAATCCCTTTCTCGATCGGAGATGGATCAGACATGTCAGAAATAATTGTCCAATTTCTGTCGACCGGGCGGGAAATTGCATTAGTTGTTTGGGTCACCCTGAGCTGCTTGGTTACTCTGTTTTCCCAGCATTAAAGAGAAACTGAAGCAAAAAAAGAAATGATTATATAATGAATTGGTTGTGTTAGTTGTGCAGTATGGATAGTTAATAGAGCATTAGTAGCAAAGAAAATATTCTCATATTTTTATTTTCAGTTATATAGTTTTTTTTTTATAACATTGCATCATTCTCTAATATTTGCAGTTTACACACTACTCAGCATTCTAAATGATTTTACAGAGCAGCCTAGTGAACTATTGACCTGTCCTCTGGACAGAAAAAGAAAATACAGTGACTGACAGTTGAGATAAAAAGCTTCAGAAGACAGAGCTCTCTGCGACTTTGAAAGTCGTGGAGCTCAATGGCTCTTTTGCATAGATAACTGGAGTTTCTTAACTCTTCCTGTACTGGAAACAATATTAGACCTATGCCTCTGCTCCTAATGTTTTATTTCTTAGCTGTCCTACACATACAAATATCATAATTTTTCCTTTCGCTTCAGTGTGCCTTTAAAAGTAAATGTCCAGCTTAACACCAGGGTGCGATTTTTAGCGCCATTTAATGTTGACTGCCTTTTTCATCTACTGTGGTGTAGTTTTACGCAAACTGCACTAACAATTTACCCAATCTACATACCTCCCAACATTTTGAGATATGAAAGAAGGACATTTACTAAGAAGTGGGTAGGAAATGGGACAAGGGGGCAGGATCCTTTCAGAAGAATTGCACAGGGTGGATGCTGATGCAGGATTCCTGTGCAAACATGTTTGTCTGCCGCATGCCTTGACAAAGAGAACCATATGGGCCCTGAAACGATCCTCCGCTATACGTGTAATACGTGTGTGTGTGTGTGTGTGTGTGTGTGTGTGTGTGTGTGTGTGGACAATAAAAGCTACTTGAAGTCCCAGCAAGTCTGTGTGCGGATCCCCTCCTTTGGATTCAGGATACAGGATTGTCCTGCCCCCCCCCCCCCCCCCCCAAAAAAAAGGGATGGTTGGGCGATATGCAAACAAACATTGAACATGAGACTTCTAAAGTAACCTTCCTATCTTGATCACAGCACTGCTTTTCTACAATGATGTTTCTCTGAGCCTTGGCCGGTTCCTTGGAGGGACAGGGAGTCAAACGGTTTTGACAGCTCTTTGAACCATGCGATTCTGTATCGACTTCTGTATTGTTGTACATAAAGCAAAAAGTGAACACAGGTCGGGGAGTCATCAGAATTGGAATTCTTATATAGGAAACTTTAAAGGGAACTTGAGGCGAGAGGGATATGGGGGCTGCCAATATTTATCTCCGTTTAGGCCTCTTTCACACTTGGACCACGGGTGTACCTACCGGCCCTGCAAGGCATGCAGCCGAGGTGGGGGGGGGGGGGGGGCGGGAGGGATAAACCTGAGAGGGGGCCCGTGGTTCTGAGGCTCACCACCCGCCCGTATGCCTTAACGAGCAGGCTGACGCGGCAAAATGTATCTCTTTTGCTGCAGACTGTTGCTGCAGAGTGCGGTGGTAGGCACTAGGACCTGAAGTGCTTCTTTCCCCTCTCCTATACGTCCTGCTTGGACGCTTCCTCGGGCCCCCCTCCCACCCCTCAAGCACGCTGGAAGGACAAGGGCAGGCGACGTAATCCAGACCAGGAAGAAGAATGTCACGCTGCCGATGCCAAATGTATGTGAGGCACACAGCCTGTCTGTGATGTGTTCAGTGTGCATGCCATGTGTGCAGTGTGCATGCCATGTGTGCAGTGTGCATGCCATGTGTGCAGTGTGCATGCCATGTGTGCATGCCATGTGTGCAGTGTGCATGCCATGTGTGCAGTGTGCATGCCATGTGTGCAGTGTGCATGTGATGTGTGTGGCTAGGGCTGCAGAGACGGTGGGGGGGCTTAATCCTCAGCCTTAGGGTATAAAAAAATATATATATATATAATAACAACAACAATAATAATAATAATATATAGCCTGATTTATTTTTGGAGGGAGGGGGCAGTTGTTGCTGCTGGGGGGGGGGGGGGGGGGGGGTGTTTGGCTGGGGGGGGGGGGGCCCATCCAGAGTTTTGCAGGGGGGCCCAGTGGTCTCTAGTTATGCCCCTGACTTGGACGTTGCGTTTTAGGGGACATTAAGGTCGCATAACGTGCCCCTAACGCAATGCATGGTGGTGTTGAAGTTGGACGTCAGATTGAACCGCGCTATGCAGCTCTTGGTGCGCTGTTTTCGTTCTATCTATACTGATAGAACAGCCGGTCCAGGATAGTGATGGGAAGTCCGGATCTTTTCAAGGATTCGGATGATTCAAATCGGATCATTGAAAAGATCCGGATCTTTGAACCGAATCATTTGAATCATTTTACTAGGGAAGCAGACTGGGGGTGAAATGACTAGCAGGACATGACTTTCCCTGCACTGTACATTCTGTATGTTTTTGTTTCTTCCAGACAGATATCCACTGTGAACCGAATTGTTCATTGTGATGATCCGGATGATTCGACTCACAAAAAAGATCCGGATCAAATGAATGATTCATTCATGATCCGGACAACACTAGGAGTCCAGGTTACGTCAGCACAGTGCAGTTAATATTAATTAGCCATGCGGCTTGTCACTGAGCATGTCTAACGCAGCTAAAGCCCAGTATAACGCACAGCATGCTGCACTTTCATTCAACGTGTAGCATTACAATGTAACGCAACGTGGGCACTGTGAACAGCCCATTGATTTTTCATTACTGTGAGTTGGGCTGCGTTACAGGCTGCTCTAACGTGGGACTTTAACGTCCCACTGTGAAAGCAGCCATAAACAATACCAGTTGCCTGGCAGTCCTGATCCTGTGTCTCTAATACTTCTAGTCATAGACCCAGAACAAGCATGCAGCAGATCAGGTACTTTGACTCAGCCGTTTCAGGATTTACTGGATTAGCCATATGCTTGTTCCAGGGTTTTGACTCAGACACTACTTATGCCAGAAGATCAACAGGGCTGCCACAGAAGTGGCATTGATTACATGGAAATAAATAGCCTCCATATCGCTTTCACCTCGGGTTCTCTTTAAATACTTCTATACCAAAAAAAAACCACACCTACATTTGCTGAACTGAAAAGTCCCACCTCACCTTGCAGACACAAGGACAATGAGCTAATTAGCATTTCTCCAACAATTTCTCATAGCTAGCAATATTGGGACTACTATTCCAGTGTATGATCTAATGCGTGTCTTACTGCTTATTACCTTACTGTGTTGTCTGTCACCGCTATCACCATTGTCTGTAACCTTATTTATTGTACAGCGCTGCGTAATATGCTGACGCTATATAATTCCAATCAATAATTTATCCCATAGCTATGCACACACACACACACACGACTTTTGCCAGCTGACTGTGGGCAGGAACAATTGATCGGAAATCTAATGCGAGTACAGCGATCTCCCATTATCATTGGTGACATAATTATTGATGTAGAATGTTTGATCATTAACAACTGATCTCTATAGTATGCACAGCAGGGCACCTCTCATTCCCCCTCCTCCTCCTCTCTCCATACAACACAAGAGGTTGCTATGCAGTCTTACAAAGACTGCTCCTGATATTATACCCACTATCACGACTTTCCAAGCAACAATTACCGAACGTGTGCACATAGGAAAAAGCCAGCTTATCTCCTTGGCAGCTCAACCAACTTACACAGAAATAAAATAACTGCAAGTACTCCAGTCAGATTTTTTTTCTAAAGTGATGTAAATTTCATTAGCAAGATCAAGGCAGTAAATAATTAGTGTAGAAAAAGTTGAAGTAAAATACTGCAATTAAAGCTGACACTCTGTTTTGTGGCAGTAATCTGAGGTTATCAATGCTCCCAGCAAGATCAGTTTAACAGAATATTAAGCAGCCGGCACACTATGATCCATCGCAGTAATGAATGACCAATTTTCATGGTTAGACAAAAATCAGATTATCCCTAAACAAACCATGAAAATGAATGCCTAGAAAACAAACCTCATTACAATCAGATTATTTTTTCCCCGCTGCATTCAAATCTTCCAATGCTATTAGAAACAGCATAAATACGAAACCTGCATGATGGCCATGGTGATAGAGATATACACATAGGAAAGTAATATGCAATATATAAGACTTATACATACCTCCTTCTCTGGGAAATGGCTGTTTATTAAACTGTTTACTTTCTGCTACAGGTGATCAGTCAGTCAAAAATGTCCCACAGATTGTATGCTGTAGCGTTTATAGGCGTACTGGAAGAACTCCCAAAACTTGTGCCTGGGAATTGAGGCAGTGAAGCCAGGTACACACATATTGATTTTTCTAACCAATAGTCATTTTTCTTGAATCCGCTAAAAATATATCGCCACCAGTTTAACCAGTGGTTTTCAGTTTCAATAAGTTTAAAGAGAACCCGAGGTGGGTTTGAAGAATATTATCTGCATACAGAGGCTGGATCTGCCTATACAGCCCAGCCTCTGTTGCTATCCCAAACCCCCCTAAGGTCCCCCTGCACTCTGCAATCCCTCATAAATCACAGCCACGCTGCTGACAAACAGCTTGTCAGAGCTGGCTGTGTTTATCTCTATAGTGTCAGTCTGCTGCACTCCCCGCCTCCTGCAGAACTCCGGTCCCCACCTGCATCCCTTCCCTCCCTGCTGATTGGAGAGAAGGGATGGGGGCAGGGACCGGAGCTATGCAGGAGGTGGGGGAGCAGCCGAGACTGACACTACAGATGTAAACACAGCCTCACAGCACGGCTGTGATTTATGGGGGATTGCAGAGTGCAGGGGGACTGTAGGGGGGTTTGGGATAGCAACAGAGGCTGCGCTGTATAGGCAGATCCAGCCTCTGTATGCAGATAACATTCTTTAAACACACCTCGGGTTCTCTTTAAGGCAGTTTATTGAGCAGCTGGGGATAGATGGCCACATAGCACTGCACCACATTGAGTAGTACAACACTAGCAGATTCATTGATGCTCGATAGATTTCGAATAATGACGAATTTAGATTGAGTGTACAATAAGGAAAGGGAATCGATCACTATTTAATCAATTTCCAATCAGGGAGGGATTGATTAACTTGTCATATTAGGCAGTTATTGACCTGTGTAAGCCCAAGTGAACCTGAGGTGACAGTGATATGGAGGCTGCCATATTTGTTTCATTTCAAACAATACCAGTTGCCTAGCAGCCCGCTGATCTATTTGGCTGTAGTGTCTGAATACCGCCAGAAACAAGCATGCAGCTAATCTTTTCAGATCTATCAATAATGTCAGAAACATCTGATCTGCTGTGTGCTTGTTCAGGGTCTATGGCTACAAGTATTAGAGGCAGAGGATCAGCAGGATGGAAAGGCAACTGGTATTGCTTAAAAGGCTATAAATATGGCAGCCTTCATATAACTCTCACCTCGGGTTCACTTTAACAGAGATCTAGTCTTTGAAGAGAAATGCAATGGTATGCGATTCCTGTCCGTTTCCCTGCAAACCATGTGATATTACACCCACTGAAATCCACATTCTCAGACGGGGAAAAACATGGAAGATTGACAGCAAAACAATTGCTGGTGTGCGCCTCGCAGATAAGCACTGGCACAAGTGGAGACAGAGCCTTAAAAAAGTTCACTAATGATCTATTTGAAAACGGATTTTGAAATTGAAGTCAGTCATTGCACTGGTGCCTTTTCTTTTTGGATCTACTTTTTCTTGTTGTCCAGAGCGACAGCCGACCATTAAGATAATAATAGGGATATAAGAGTGTGGTAGACATTAGACTGTGTGCTCCTCTGAGGGACAGCTAATTAGAAGACTATATCGTGTTTAAAGTGGTCTAACACCCAGCATTTCAACTTTGCTTTAAAAGATTGTTTACAGCTCAGAAACTATTATGCCAGATTTTTTTTTAAGCAGAAATTCACTGAATTTGTTAAACATGACATTTTAGTGTTGCATTTAGCTAGAAATATGGTCAGTACTGAGGTTTAGATACAAATGTATCATGTTTGAAATGTAAATAAACAAAAGCCTCTGAGAGAGACAGGCTTTTCAGAGGTTTATTTGCATTCCAAACATGATACATTTGTATCTAAACCTCAGCACGGATGCGGATTTCTAGCTAAATGCAACACTAAAATATGTTTAACCCATTCAGTGAATTTCTGCTTTAAAAAAAAATCTGGCATAATAGCTTCTAAGCTGTAAGCAATCTTTTAAAGCAAAGTTGCAATGCTGGGTGTTAGACCGCTTTAAAACAGTGTGGAAGATGTCAGTGCTATATAAAAAAAAAATCATAAGTAAAAATCACAGTAGCTTGGTAGACAGAAAGCCCTACTATGGTATTGAGTGTGCGCATAATCTGGTTCCTCTACCAAGACTTGACTAATCTGCAGATCCATGCATACCTACTACTTTTGAAATCTGAAGTCCGAATCACATAAAAAAAAAAAAAACAGGAATGGAACGGAAGGGAATGGATCATAACGGAATGTTAACCTGGATCCGTTCAGATTCCTCCATTTGAACAGACCTGTTTTGCACGATCTGCTGAATGGGCTGCAAGTTTGCTGCTAGACCAATTTTTCTGGACCGATGAGCCCAGTGGAACGGAAATAGATGCTGAAGCACTGCATTGGGGGCAATGAGAAAATGGAACGTTTCTTCACACTAGTGAAGAAACGGATTGTTCTAGCCAGAAAAATCCACTTTGGTGATGGGAGTCTGAGGGGGATGTGGGGAAATGGAACAGAAGCAGCTTAACAGCAACGGAGTGAAAGCGATCTGATTGACCGGTAATCAAATCAGTTTGACACAATTGCCAGCGTGAACCGGGCCTTACTCATAAATGTGTTTATTTTATCTACTTTTTATTATTATGTCGCCCGTTACAATTTTACCAAGCTGAACTGGGCTTGCAATGGTGATTATTTGCATAACGTGTGTTCTGCTCTGTGATTTCAGATTCTCTCCTCTGTGTCTTGGTCTGGTGCTTTCTTTTGACCTTGCTGTTTTTACAGGCGGGTCTGGATAGGCAGAAACATTAAACAACTAAACACACACTAATACAGACAAGAGGCATGCCTGGTATCCAGGTCAGGCATACCTGGGGATGGTACTTCACCATGGCAACAACAAGGCGTACATACAATAAAGGCACGAGGAAAAATGGACATCAGGGAATACGATGGTTGAATACTGGTAATTATACCAATATTCTACTAACCCTCTGTACTTTTATTCTCACACTAACCCTCCCCTATTTATGCATATCTACCACCCCATCTACACCTGCTCTAAACCCAGTAATTAATCAGCCAAGCCAGGCTGGTAATTAAGACGTTTGGCTACAATGTAGCCAATCTCCAGTGCACTACTGTCCCCAACAACCGGCTACTTTACGGCCAGAACCCGAAGTCTGGCCACTTCGGGTTCTGGACAGTCAAAACGAGAAGTGGCTGTCTCACTGCGGCCAATGTGACAAAGCCGTGCAGCTGTTATTTTAGTTTAGTTTCAAGGGTGCTTATTAAGCAAATAGATCAGAAATAAACAGGAAGTCAGGAAGACATGACCCTCCATGCAAATGGGCAAAGATAAAGGAAGGAAGTGGTAAAATTGGCCAACCAGGACTGGACCTGTGTACGTATCCCAAAGGTGGCCATACATTAGTCGACTTGGCAGCTGATCAACCATCCGATTCAATTACTATAATCAGATGAAAATCAGTGCTGCCAAGAGCATGTCTGATCGACTAATTTCGGGCCTAAATTGAACCCACGTGGTTGCCAGCGTAGCGTGGGCATGTGTGACATCACACACATGCCCATGTATACGCCGGGAACCACGTGGGGTGCGTGTATGTTGACAGAGCCTGGAGCCAGTGGCAGACATGGACAGGTAAAGTACAGTGCACCGGGCACATTTTACATTAAGTGTGTGGGAAGCAGCGAGGTGGTGGATGCGGCACCACAAGGCTGAGTGAATTCATGCTAAAACCGATCAGGAATCAGCCTGTGTTGTATGGGCAGGCAACCGATCTGCCCATACATCATCTGATGTATGGGCACCTTAAGGCTTGTGCAAACAGCATAAACTGAAACATAAGTGAACTGTGGAGCACCAAAGTAATTCTACATCTGAATAACCAAGGAAAGAGCAGCAATAAAATTTTGACTTGGCCTTGACAAAGCTGCTAGAAAAGCTGTGGCGGGATTTGAAATGAGCAGTTCTGTAAAGATGATTGGGCTGAATAGCTCAGCAGCAATATGAAATTCCTGGAAATGTTTGGTTGCAATTATTGATGATAAACTCTGTACAACTGCTTAAAGGGATACTGTAGGGGGGTCGGGGGAAAATGAGTTGAACTTACCCGGGGCTTCTAATGGTCCCCCGCAGACATCCTGTGTTGGCGCAGCCACTCACCGATGCTCCGGCCCCGCCTCCAGTTCACTTCTGGAATTTCAGACTTTAAAGTCTGAAAACCAGTGCGCCTGCGTTGCCGTGTCCTCGATCCCGCTGATGTCACCAGGAGTGTACTGCGCAGACACAGACCATACTGGGCCTGCGCTGTGCGCTCTTGATGACATCAGCGGGATCGAGGACACAGCAACGCAGGCGCAGTGGTTTTCTGACTTTAAAGTCAGAAATTCCAGAAGTGAACCGGAGGCGGGGCCGGAGCATCAGTGAGCGGCTGCGCGGGCACAGGATGTCTGCGGGGGACCGTTAGAAGCCCCGGGTAAGTTCAACTCATTTTCCCCTGACCCCCCTACAGTATCCCTTTAAGTTATATTCCATTTTCATTGAAGAGAAATTGCAATAAACATACCATTGCTCCACAAGTTATCTGTAATCCTTGTAATAAAAAGACGAACGGCCTGTTCATCACAAAACTCACTACAGTCAAAGCCGACTGTCCCTTTACAGGGAGCACACAATGTTTGCTGCTTTTGGAGTGGTGGATGCCATAGAAACCAATGGAGAACACTGGTGTTTATATCAAACATCCAGTTAGCTACTTTTGCTGCAAATTGCCACTACAAAACTCTATAGGCTAATTACAGCTTCTACAATAAGTCACAGGAATTCATCACAGAAATCAATTTGGGCTTATTTCCACTGAGAGCTGTGGCCTTTTTTGATTTGGACGCAGCTTCCGTTCTGTTACATAGCCGCAGCCCAGATCGCTAAATCGTGCCATGCACGGCTATAGTGATTCAGCTGCGCGCTGCAGAAATCTGCATGCCGTCCAGATTCCTCCCGAAGTGCAATCTGGAAGGCAATCTACTTGAAAGATAAACAGTGTTTCACTGTGCAGCTTGCAAGCGAAGAAACGCTGCAGTTTCAGCCTGGATTCAAGCTCAGTGGAAATAGTCCCTTGGGCTCAAAAAAAAAAAATGAAGTAGCGGACGACACCCTAGTATCGGCAATCGAATTGACAGGTGGAGCAGATGCAAAACAGCGCAGACATGCAATGGAGCAAAGCGCACCACCTCAGCGGATGCGCTTACCGTGCCATTTTGCATCCACTGCAAGTAGGAACTGAGCCTTACTCTGTGCATGTGAATTGAGTTTCTGACTGCCATTTTAGGGCAATTACAGTATAGGAATTTAAGCGTTTTTAATCCAAGATCACCAGTGAACAAATCCTGTTCCCACTTTTATAAGGATAGCATTATAAAAGCGTTGATTAGAATGTCAAACCTGGTGGGTTATTTTGGCATGGGGATCAGCAGGCAACTAATAGACATGTGGTAATTATCGGTAATCAGCCACCCAAGTGGTGAGTTTAGTGCCCAATGCAGCTAGTAGCACCAGCTACTACAAAGAAATTAAATGGTTGCAGCCTTTAGTTCACATTCGGCTACAACTAGAGATCATTTGTGCACCAAGGTTATGCGTTTCATTTTAGGCACTTACAGGGGTTAGGCATTAGGTGTGGGGAGTTTCTTTCAGGCACTTACAGGGGAGGTTAGGCATCAGGTGGAGGGTTTCATTTTGTGCACTAGGAGGGCAGGGTTCAAGTACAAATGGTTGCCAGGTAGTGTACAAACACTAGTAACTTACAATTACCAATATTTTATTAGTAGCGGCACCACCTGGACCCAACTCATGTTGCAGCGCCAAAATACGCAGTCCAAACGTGAAACGTGAGAGTGCAAAAAAGTGAATGTCAGATTACGATTACCACTGTTACATAGTTACATAGTTACATAGTTATTTTGGTTGAAAAAAGACATACGTCCATCGAGTTCAACCAGTATAAAGTACAACACCAGCCTGCTCCCTCACATATCCCTGTTGATCCAGAGGAAGGCGAAAAAACCCTTACAAGGCATGGTCCAATTAGCCCCTAAAGGGAAAAATTCCTTCCCGACTCCAGATGGCAATCAGATAAAATCCCTGGATCAACATCATTAGGCATTACCTAGTAATTGTAGCCATGGATGTCTTTCAACGCAAGGAAAGCATCTAAGCCCCCTTTAAATGCAGGTATAGAGTTTGCCATAACGACTTCCTGTGGCAATGCATTCCACATCTTAATCACTCTTACTGTAAAGAACCCTTTCCTAAATAAATGGCTAAAACGTTTTTCCTCCATGCGCAGATCATGTCCTCTAGTCCTTTGAGAAGGCCTAGGGACAAAAAGCTCATCCGCCAAGGTATTATATTGCCCTCTGATGTATTTATACATGTTAATTAGATCCCCTCTAAGGCGTCTTTTCTCTAGACTAAATAAACCCAGTTTATCTAACCTTTCTCGATAAGTGAGACCTTCCATCTCACGCATCAATTTTGTTGCTCGTCTCTGCACCTGCTCTAAAACTGCAATATCTTTTTTGTAATGTGGTGCCCAGAACTGAATTCCATATTCCAGATGTGGCCTTACTAGAGAGTTAAACAGGGGCAATATTATGCTAGCATCTCGAGTTTTTATTTCCCTTTTAATGCATCCCAAAATTTTGTTAGCTTTAGCTGCAGCTGCTTGGCATTGAGTACGATTATTTAACTTGTTGTCAATGAGTACTTCTAAGTCCTTCTCCAAGTTTGATGTCCCCAACTGTATCCCATTTATTTTGTATGGTGCTAGACCATTAGTACGTCCAAAATGCATGACCTTACATTTGTCAACATTGAATTTCATCTGCCATGTATGTGCCCATATAGCCATCCTATCCAGATCCTGTTGCAATATGACACTATCTTCCTGAGAGTTAATGATTCTGCACAATTTTGTATCATCTGCAAAAATAGCAACATTGCTCACTACTGCATCTACTAGGTCATTAATAAATAAATTGAAGAGCACTGGACCCAGAACAGACCCCTGTGGGACCCCACTGCTAACAGTCTCCCATTTTGAGTATGATCCATTGACCACAACTCTTTGCTTTCTGTCCATTAGCCAGTTCCCTATCCATGAACACAGACTCTTCCCCAGTCCTTGCATCCTCAACTTTTGCACCAGACTTTTGTGGGGAACAGTGTCGAAGGCCTTTGCAAAGTCCAAGTATATCACATCTACAGCATTCCCAATATCCATATTAGCATTCACTACCTCATAAAAGCTGAGCATGTTAGTCAAACAGGACCTGTCTTTAGTAAACCCATGTTGATGCTGAGAAATAAGATTATTTTCTACTATGAAGTCATGTATAGTATCTCTTAGTAACCCCTCAAATAGTTTGCATACAACTGATGTTAAACTTACAGGTCTATAATTTCCTGGATCAGATTTTTTGCCCTTCTTAAATAATGGGAAAACGTGGGCTGTACGCCAATCCACTGGGACTCTGCCAGTTGCAAGAGAGTCACAAAAGATAAGATAAAGGGGTTTATCTATAACTGAACTTAATTCCCTTAGGACCCGAGGATGCATGCCATCCGGGCCAGGTGCCTTGTCTATTTTTAATTTATTTAGTCTTGCCTTCACTTCTTCCTGCGTTAAGTATTTAATATTACAGTTAGAAGATTGAGACTCTTCCGCCTCTGTAGTTTGCAACAGTGCTGTTTCTTTTGTGAAGACAGAAGCAAAGAAAGCATTTAATAACTCTGCCTTACCTTGGTCATCCACCATTGAGTTCCCATCCTCATCCTTTAGGAGTCCTATACAGTCAACCTTTCTTTTTTTAGAGTTAATGTACTTGTAAAACTTTTTTGGGTTAGATTTGATATCCTTAGCGATTTGTTTTTCAGCTTCAATCTTTGCCAGCTTAATTTCTTTTTTACAATTTTTATTGCACTCCTTAAAATTGCTTAGTGCAGCCTCGGTCCCCTCCTGTTTTAAGACCTTATAGGCATTCTTTTTCCTCTTCATTTTATCTTTAACCTTTCTATTCATTGTGAATGACTTTTATATTGAAGATCATGTGTAATTCAGACCCTGTTTTTATTATAATAACATTAAAAGCTATGTTTTAAAAATTACTCTACGCTACTATAAGTGGCATTAATAGTGAAGAGTGATTAAATAGTTGCAAACTCAATCTCTTTTGCTAATCATTTTAAATTCCTAGACGGAATGGCAAAAGGATCTGACCTCCCATCCAGCAGCCATACACAGATCAATTTTGGCCCACTATACCCATCTGATTGATCAAGATGTGATTGGTAAACAGATAGTCATCAGTTCCTACACCATGCAGCAAACTCAATTTTTTGATTGATTTCATCAGAAATATATTAAGCAATGATAGAACCATGTTGTTGGCTAAGTAGAGTTGGCTTTTAACTATTCTATTGTTTTCACTAGGAACTACCACAAAATATGAAGGCTGCAGCCGATAGTCACAGAATATTGCGTCAAGAAGTAGATACATAGTCTAGCATTTACAGAAAGCCTGAAGCAAGAGGGGCATGAAGGACACCATATTTATTTAATTTTAGACCATGCAAATTGCCTGGCTTTCCTGCAGATCCTCTGCCTCTGATAATTTTAGCCACAGACACTGAACAAGCATGCAGATCATGTGTTTGACTGAAATTTGACTGGATTTGCCACATGTTTGTTTCAGGGGATTCAGACAATACAGCATGAAAGGCGGTGTTCTTTAAAAGGAAATACATACGGCTGCCTTCATATCCCTCTAACTTCTGGTATGATTTAAAAAGGGCCAACAAAGTCTTTATCACAGCTGGATAAACTTACTTCCTGTCAGAACAGGAAGTTAATTAGTCCAAAATATGGACATGGACAGCAATACAGACCATAACCCCGTTTTACCATATCATTGCATGAGAAAATATTTATTCCTTGGGTCTGGCATTAATGTATCAGTGCCGGAACAAGTTTGTCCTTCAATGGCAATAACAAAAAAAAAAAAAAAAAAAAAAAAAAAATCACTGTACATAGAATGAAAATTTACAATGTGGACCGAGCTGAAATTGACAAACTAAGAACATATAAATAAACAATTACAGTTCCTTTGAAGACAATGAGGCTGGTTTTCGAAGTAATTGAGTTTTTCAGCTTCCCCTGAATTTCTAAGCACCTAGTGGCTGATAACACAGAGGGCAGATTTTCCCCGGTACTTTATATGCACAGCACAGAAAGGCTGCAGCTATGACACTTCTGCTTGGAGAAGTACTGCCACTTCTCCTCTCCGCACACTTTCAGCTCGGGAAAGTTATCATTAATTCCAAACACAATCTTGCAGCTTAAGAAAAGGTTAGACTCCAGTGAGGCTTCCTTTCCTAAGCCGCTCTGCCATTTTCAAAGGCCATTTAATTGTTAGCTTTGGGACTGCAAGGTGGGATAGGCTAGGATTCAGGGAAGGGCTTGTTGTGTCAACTCTATAAAATGAAATGCCTGCTCAGCAGCTCTCAGCATTCTCCTCCGCACCTTTTAATACGAACAATCCATAATTGGAACCGAAAAATAAAAAGCGCAATCATGTTGATTTGGACGAAGCTAGAAAAAAACTATGTTTGATCTGGTGATCAAACTGCGGAGGATTATTCTTTTTCTTCTCACAGCCATTTATCATAGTGATGTGCCTAAATGGATTAAAATATCTGGAATCCCTATTCTGAAGCATGATAAGACAGTCGCCATGCTCCTGCACCGTGCGCCATGCAGATATCATTCCCTAACACGCACATTACAAGCAAAGACAGAGAAGAAAAAGGGGATTTAAAAACACCAGCAGGTTGAAATCGGACTGTGAAATTGGTAGAGATGGAATTCGCAAACAATGGGATCACAAAGTCCAGACTGACAGCCGGCGCAGCTTGGGCTCTGTTGAATCAAGAGTGCATTTTGCAGTCCTTTAGGTCTGAGAGTTTCATCTTGCCATATGCAAAGATTTCAGATGCAACATTTAGCAGGTTACAGAGCTCCCACAGAGCCCGCGCCCTTGTGATGGTCAATGCACAAAACATTGGCAGAGAACAAACATGAATATACAATGCATACAGGGAGATTTCTCGAGGCTAAAAACATTTGACAGAGGGCTGGAGCAACAAATGACATTTTATTTTAAAATAGGCGCTGCTATATGTGTCCAAGGATTACTAAGCAACTCAGATTTTTTATATCTAAAATAAAAAAAAAAAAAAAAAAAAAACGGGTGGGGAGGGTAGAGTTGGGATGGATCCAGGGAAAGCGGCTACCGATCCCCATTTTCCTTCCATTTGGCAAACTCTTGCCAATGACTGACCAGTGTTTGCCACAGAAATTTTATCCTGCGGGGTGGCTTGAAAAAGTAGCCGGGTGTGTCCTGATGAGGGAATGCTGGGCTGGTGCAACTCTGCTTACAGCATTGGAGGATGAGGAGGTGAGCCGATGACAGCTGAGCACCTGGCTAAAAGAGCCTAGGGAGAACACTGATTGACAGTACTGTACAGGGCCGGGCCGAGGCATAGGCTGGAGAGGCTCCAGCCTCAGGGTGCAGTGTAGGAGGGGGCGCACAATTCATTCAGCTGTCATTCCTAATTGTGTATGAAGCAGAAAGAAATAAGAAAAGGGGATACATAGCAGTGACTGCAAGCCAGATAACTAGAGATTAAGGTGTTGGGGGTGTTGGGGTCCTGTGGCCCTCTTAGTCTAATAGCAATCAGTGTGTGACGGCTGGGGTTGGAGGGATGGAGGGGCGCACTTTAGTGTCTCAGCCTTGGGTGCTGGAGGACCTTGTCCCTGCTCTGGTACTGTACTATAGTAACCCACCAGTTATACAATGTAGGCCTCTTTTCTACGGACAGTTGCTAGGCAGTGAAATGCCTCTCAAACTCTTACAACTGCTTGCTGCTGCCTGGTAACTGCTCACTGCTGCCTGGTAACTGCTCACTGCTGCCTGGTAACTGCTTTCTGAGCACAGGGTTCAACTGTCCGTGGAAAAGAGGCCTAAGTCCCAATAGTAAATTTCAAGGGGCCTAGCCAAGTAGTTTACTATATCAGAAGTTCACTATATCAGAATTGGTCATACACTGTATAATTATACAAGCACACGGTCTGTACCTTGGGAATGAGTTTACTATAACACGACTCTGCCGTAGTCAACAAATGAATATGTCACAACTGGCCAGCTTTCACATATGCACTATAGATACAGCCTCCTCATATATGGCTTGGAGGACAGCACATCTTTACCCATGTTAGGTTTATCACCCTTTATGTTTCTCTATCCTTACACGGACTTTGGTCAGGCTAGAGGCACACATTTGAAATCGGCGCCGGTAGACTTAGGCGCAGGATACAGCCAGTATATGGCTGATCCTGCTTCTGCACAAATCCGGGCCGTGTTAACTACCATTCCCCCTCCAGGCCGCCATGGATAGTGGGGAATGATATAATTTGGCTTCCAGCTATTGCTGGAGGCCTAATTATTGTGTTTTAAAAAGCAACTTCGTGATCTGTCTTCTAGCAGCGCTGACATTATTCACTGCCATAGCTGTAATTCCTATTACAGTCTATGGTGGCGCCAGCTGCGCCCAAATCTACCTGCGCTGAAAAGCACTGCTCCGGGCTAGAGGGCTGATATTACGCAATCCAGCAACCATAGTTACCAATCACTACGCTGGCAATGCTCAACCACCATTTTGTGATAACTGCGCTTGCAGTGATAGATTTGTTTCATTAAAAACCAAAGCGGTATGGACTTTTTCTACTCACTTTTCCCCACCAAATGGCTGCTGAGACAATGCCACAGACATAGTGGCCATGGTGAAGGTAGGGGAAAACGGGAGATTACATAAAATCATAGGGATAGGTATGTGTATCGTCAGAACAGCATCTTTTGGGTGGACTGGGCTAGTATAGAGCAGATAGTCATAAGTACATATCAAGAAAGTTTCCAGGGCAAAGTGTCTGTAGAGGGGCAAGGCATCAGAACATTAGATAACTGCCAGCCTATTATATGTTTGTACATCAACATTGAATCTATGCTTGAAAGCTCTAGCTCAGACTTCCATTTTTAAATGCATAGGATAGTACATCTTCATTAGTTAGCAATGTACTTTTTGTGATACATGTATTTAAATTACCTGGCTGGCTGACTCCTGTAGCTTAATTTCTTGTTAAAATGATGGTAAAATTTAATGTAGAGAAAGCTGTTCAGGCTCCTCCCCATTCCATCTTTCACTACAAAGTAAAGAGAGGAGATGGGAAGGAAAACAGGTAACCTGGGTGCAGTGCGTCCGTGTAATGCTGATTTACAGCTATATCGGCGCTCACCGTATAATGTGGGCAGCGGCAATAACCGGGAGCCAGAACTATGGAAAGAGGGGACTTAGACAAGACAAATAAAATTTATATCGCATTTTTCTCCTGGCGGACCTACGTATTACAGGAAATAGGGTTTACAGTAGGCGATAGTTTAAAAATTTGGTAGGGGAACAGTTAGTCCCTCTGCTTCTCCCCGCACCCAATTTTTTTTAATTGATTAGGGACCGAAGGATCTGCCCCTTAAGGACCAGAGCCTTTTTCCAATACAACAATCCCTGATCACTGTGATTGTCTCACAGTGATCAGAAGGTCAGGAGCCAATGAAAACAGCTCCTGACCATTGGACAGAACTCAACTGTCTTCAGACAGATGGGCTCTGTGCCAACGAGAATGCAGAATTCATTGCATTCCGTGCAAGCACAGGCTGTAAAACTACGCTGCATCAGGCTTAGGCAGCCACAAGTGTGGCGTAGTTTTTATCTTCGGCGTTCCCGAAATGATTAAACAGGTACGCCTGGGAAGCACAAACTACCCAACCTCTTCCACCACTCCTGGTAAAAGGTTAACTTGTGGTCAGCGCTGCCACTATAGCTCCAGTCTCATAATGATAAGAGTTTGCTGAGCTGCAGTCATGGCCCCAAAGACGTACTTTTCTGCAGAACAGGAAAAAGCTAGACAATTCAAGCTGCTCTCCAGCTGGTAAACACCTGACTGCTCCTAGCGCCATAATTACTGGAGAGATCTCTGGGTCACATGACTGAGTTTTCAAAAGAGACTTCCCCTGGAATAGCTGCATCAAGTATGAAAATTGTGTGAGTAATAGATCTGACCCCATTCAAATGTTATACTCGTTACCAGGACCACTGTCCCATGCAGATTCTGATAAATATTTAGTACTTGGTTATCAGAATGAATAAATGTATAAAAGTCGTTTGGATCCCCAAACTCTGAGCATACACCGTGCCCAGAGTGCTTACTAAGAAGAGAAACCAGGGGCAATATATGATAATTGTAAACTATAAAGAAGGACTGCTCAAAATGACTGTAGTAGAAAATACCAATTGTCTTCACTCTGCATCTGATTATACTGCCTAACTCTGGAGATTTCTCAATAACATAGCTATTACAGAATTCAAGGAATGCAGACGATTGCCTAAAGACATATCATTCCATATTCAAAATAACTAAATAATCAAGAAGCTAAATTATTAAATGGAGATTAAAGTTATTATGTCCCACAAGTATTTAAATATTAACAAGCCATTGCAAAATGCACAGTTCATGCAAACAAAGTCCTAAAAAGGTCATGCTGACTATGGCTAAATTCACAGTAATCTAGATATAGGGGAGTGTGCAGCACCCCTGGGATGTACCACTGCTTCAGTGGCGCAGCTAAGGAGCTGTGGGCGCCACTGTAAGTTTTACATTGGGCCTCCCCAAGCACTCTATACAAAACAATGGATATAAAGCACCAATACCTGCCAAGGTCAGCCACAGTGTAAAAGGTGTAAGCAAGGTAAAGGTGGCCACACATTGATCAACATGGCCATCAGATCGATCCCTCTCCGATCATTATCTGATCAGAGAGGGATATATCGATTGCCTTCACACACAGATTTTCAATCAATTTCAGCATAAAATCTTTAAAAACTGTGTGCCTGCTGGGGCTCCTCTACCCACCACCAGGCCATGCAGAGTAGCGTCACCTGCCCCCTGCGCGTTCTCAGTCTTTGCTCACCATGCCAGCTTCACTGCAGAGTCAGGGGGTGCATGTATAATGTAATGCAGAGGACAGACACTAGGAGCGCTGTGACCACTAGAGGTATCTGCATTACATTATTATTATTTATTAGATTTATATAGCACCAACATATTACGCAGCGCTGTACAATAAATAGGATTACAGACAATGATAACAGGGTTGACAGAACAATACAGGTAACAGACCATAGATACAACAATACAGGTTATAGCAATAAGATACGCAACACAATGCAGAGTACAATGCCAGATCATAAACTGGAATGGTAGTGGTAAAAAATTACCAGTTCCAAATTCTGGGTAAAGTGCACACCGTCAAGTATGATACACAAGGGAAGAGGGCCCTGCCAAAGGCTTACAATCTAGAGGGAGGGGCTGGTGACATCACACAGACACAATCAGACAGCGGGAAGAGACCCGGACCGCACCGCAGACAGTTGACAGTAGCTTCATCTGCCATCATATCGAACGCTGCTAGGAACGCGCTCCCAATCCACTGCCAATCGACAGAAATTTTCCATCCTGTACGATCAGCCTAATCAACCAACTTCAGCCAGAAATGTTTGCAGCATCAATTTCTAGCGGATTCGATCGAATTGGACGGATATTGATAAAAAGAAAATCGTCAACTATATGGCAACCATAAGGGGAATGGTTTGTGACCTCTCAAAGCATCTGTAGCGGTCATCATTATCAGCACAGGACCAATGAAGAGCTAATACAGCAGCTGAGGAGTGTCCCTTGTAAACACCTCTAGCCTAAGGACCCTGGTACAGCTGCAACCTCTGTTGCTATGCCACTGCACCACTTTTCCCAGCAGATGGGAGGTTGACACAAATTAAACTGAGCAGGGAAAGCCTGAAATACCCCTGAA
The DNA here is from genome assembly GCF_040937935.1 of Hyperolius riggenbachi. Taxonomy (NCBI): domain Eukaryota; kingdom Metazoa; phylum Chordata; class Amphibia; order Anura; family Hyperoliidae; genus Hyperolius; species Hyperolius riggenbachi. The sequence goes on from NC_090647.1 coordinate 233,181,422, forward strand.
TTTCAAAAATGGCATCCAGTGAGCATGACATGAAGACACACCCCACCACCAAGCTTGAAAGTGAACATTAAGTGAATTAGATCACTTTATGATATCGAGCATTTAGAGTATCAATCAGCAACATCAGAAACCACTACTGAGCACTACCTTCTGTTGCTCATAAGGACCATTCTAAACAGCAGGAGAAAACTGTGCAACCATCCACTGCTGATTTCCTTCTGATAATGCTCAGCTTTAGTGCTGGCTACAAAGAGTTCATCTTTCTACAGCACAACACTTAGTCAGCAGGCTCCATCGGAAAAAGCATGGGGTGGGGCTAGTTACCTGGCTATCACAGTGATCCTCTGCCCATTAGTCATTTGAACTCCACTCTGCCTAACAGACTTTCAACGTCAGTTACAGTACTTCAGTTTCCTGTAAGTAGCTCGGTCCATCTTCAGTTGGAAGGCAGGCTGACTTCAGTTCAATCCAAGTTTTTACCATTATAACTGGATCATTTACTACAACTGAATTTAAACTAAAAATTAACCTGTCTCAAAAGTCTCTTTACAGTTGCCCTTATTCTACCTTATAGAAAACCTGAACTGAAAATTAAAAGTGAAAATAAACATACACAGGTCATACTTACCTCCCGTGTAGTCTACTCCTCAATATCTTTCTCCTCTCCTGCTTCCTGTTTGTCCACTGTGATCAAGGGAATTCTCTGTCCTCCATTTTGAAAATGGACATTACACCATAACAGCTTCCTGGTCAGCACACAGTTAAACTGTAACATCGCCCACTTGAGCCATAGGGAAACATGGACACATCAGCTCTCCTCCCAGCTGTAACTGACAGCAACTGATATATTTCAGTTCTGACAAAATGTTGTCAGAACTGGAAGGAATCATTGTCAGAAGAAAATGGTGAGCTTCTGAGAGGAAAAGATGGCAAGATAACTATGTAATGTTTAATTGAAGTTACCTCATGTGTTTATTTTAAAGAATTTTACTCAGCACAGGTTCCCTTTAAAGAGAGTCTGAAGCGAGAATAAATCTCGCTTCAGACCTCATAAATAGCAGGGGCATGTGTGCCCCTGCTAAACCGCCACTATCCCGCGGCTTAACGGGGGTCCCTGATCCCCCAAATCACCTCGGTGCAGCGGGGGAGCGCTTCCTGGTTGGGGCAGGGCTAACCGCCGCAGCCCTGCCCCACGCGCGTCTGTCAGCGCGTATCTCCGCCTCTCCCCCACCCTCTCAGTCTTCCTTCACTGAGAGGGGCGGGGGAGAGGCGGCGATGCACCGCTGATAGACGCGACTGGAGGCAGGCCTCCAGGAGCGCCCTGCTAACTTTGAGCTCTGAAGCGAGATTTATTCTCGCTTCAGAGTCTCTTTAAAGCAGACCTGATTGAGAAGTTATGAAAGCTGTCATTGACCTCTTTCTGAAAAATATGAATTGTTGCCATACTGATGTTTTGAATTCAATAGAAGCAAAAAAAAAAAAACAAAGTCATGCTAACACTGTTCATTGTTCTAAGCTGAAAAAAGTTGACATCTGATTGGGAATTATGAGAAATGTAATATGCACATCATATGTGCTAGTTATTAAATAAGCCCAGCGGTATATTTGATTAAAAAGAAAAAAATGATCTACCATAGTTCTGACTCATGTCCTGTTCCTTAAAAAGCATTCAGGAAAGATCAGCGGGGTCCTTAAGAAATCTCTAAGAATATCCTCTGGCAATAGTTTGGCCTATGTAATTTGCCATTTTCAAGACTAAAAGCTGCTCAGTGTACAGGCCTCTAAATTTAGCCTTTCGATATTGTCAAAATAAGACTCAATTATACACATACAAAAAATAAACACAGTTTTATTAGCAAACAAGCTGTAGTTCAGCACAAAACTGAGGCTAAGAAAACACACACACACACACACACACACACACACACACACACACACACACACACACACAGAGAATTCTAGAGTTTCCACCAGTAACCTAAGAGGAGAAAGTTCTCGATGAGAGAATAGTTACTTAATTATATGGACACTACAAGACCAATCAATTTTACAAACCAGTTTCTAGGTTATAATAATCTTGGATCGGATGTTCTGCAGTTATACAACACTAGTGGCTATTAAACGGCAACTATGCTGACTTTATGGATGAGAAGTTTATGCAGATCAAACAGAAGCAGATCTTACACAATGGCAAACCTAAAACCCACAAACAAGGCTAGGAATCTATGAGTAAAGGAAACCTGTGCTAAGGAAAATATGGAGCTGACCATTGCCGACCTACAGATTCTATAACTTTCTGGCGGTTATAGAAGTCTTCTTAAAGGGATCCTGAAGGGAGACAGATATGGAGGATGCCATATTTATTTCCTTTTAAACTATACCAGTTGCCTGGTTATCCTGCTAATCTTCTGTCTCTAATACATTTAGCAATAGCCCCTGAACAAGCATGCAGCAGATCAGGGGTTTCTGACATTGTCAGATCTGACGAGATTAGCTGCATGTAGCCTTCTGGTGTGATTCAGACACTACTGCAGCCAAATAGATCAGCAGGGCTGGCAAGCAACTGGTATTGTTTAAAAGGAAATAAACATGGCAGCCTCCATATACTTCTTGCTTCAGGTTCCCTTTAAGTCATGAATGAAGAATGTTTGAAGAAAAACTGCCACTACTCGAAAATAAAATTCCAAAGTTTCATTGGACAGGTGATTTTAAATAAGATTGAGGGCTCTTTTACACTACATGCGATTCTGATTTTGATGCGATTTTACATGCAATTCCGATTTTTGATGAGATTACAAAAAAGTCCTGCATGCTAATTTTTTTCAGCGTTTTTCTTTTTGTGTTGCTAACATCCAGTGAAAATCAAAATCACAAATCAGAATTGCAATTTGCAGTGTAAAAGAAGTCTGACAACTGTAATTTATACTTGTGAATGAATTTGTTCTTTAAAGTTTATCAGCAGAAAAACTTCCGAATAGTGCTCACACACTCTATAGCCAGAAATCTGACTGCTGGCTAGGAATGTCTAGAGATAGACACAAATATTTTAATTGACAAATCCAAAACTTGAGGAACAATAGACTCTGCCTGTGAGAATTTGATAGCAGACCTAGAGATATAGAAAGAAAAAGAGAAGATCAAAAAGGTAAAAGGCTTTTATATCTCCATTTTTACCTTGAGTTGTGACACAAGCGAGCCATTTCAAGCTGTGTACCCACCTGGCGATACTTGTGGCGATGCTACCCGACGTCTGGCAACGTCGTTTAACATAAGCATGTTAAACGATGTTGCACCACCAAACACCACTACCCCCTCCCCCTTGACCATTGCGCATCATTAAGCAGCAGGCGCAGTGGTTCAGAACGGGTAGATCGTGGACAACTCCCGCACAAAGTAATGCAATTACTTGAAGTCTTGTTGCGTCTGTTGTGTGACATCACGCATACCCGTCATATGTAAGATAGATCGGCGGAGTGCTCGTCGTCATGGTGGATCCCACCTCCTTGCATCGCGAGGCGAGTACATAGCATCAGGGCACACAGACATACTGATTGGAGATTTGTGTCAACTCAGTGCGATTTAGTTCACTGAATTGTTTGGATTGGGATGCACTGAGTCAGCATAGAGCCACTGTCAGGATGCTTACAAAGCATCCTGAAAAGGTTTATATGGTAGGCTATGGTATGGTATGTTAAACTAGTGATGGGGTATTTTAAGCAGATCTGGGTTTCTGCCTTAATTAGATTCATGATTGTATAAAGGAGCAGCATGACAACCAGGCAAGCAGTATCTGTAAAAGGAGATCACATACAGCAGCCACAATAATTCACTCAGCAAACGTTTAAGTGTCCAGTGAGTACATTTTAAAATGTTGATGTGCATTGAAACAGACCTGTGCTTAGTGTCTATATGGTTCTGACTACCTGATAAAGCACAGTGCATTGGGCTGTAACACTGATAAATATCATTATAAATAATGCACAGAAATACAATATTATAAACAGTGGTCTATGTATATAAATACCATATGATTTGATTCTAAGCAAAAAAGAACCACACACAAAAAGTATCAATATTGATCCTGTTGTACAAAAAAAACATTTTGATCAATGGTAACTCATGTAGTTTGAATGTAATGTGTTTTGAAATGGCACAATGACAGACACAGAAGAAAGTGCACCTGTAGCGTGCTGCTGTATCAATCTAATGAAGACTAAATGATTTGAGCTGCTTCAGTTCATTATGTGGAACAATCATCTCCCTGCAGGCTTCCAGAACAGTAAATTCCACTATATGCAAAATAAATGTGCCTGCACCAGAAAGAAAATCCAAAGAATTTACTGTCCCACAAAACTGACCTAGTTTGGAGCCCTCAATTTAGTGTGGTTTTCGCTGCCTGAATAACCAGATATCCTGGCACCCATCTATATTCATAACTCCTGTATTCCCACAGCACTGGGAAAACAGAAGAGACATCAAAAGAAATTACCATATTTTATGACGGCCCAATCACTTGCATGACAAACAGTGAGCCTGTACGGTTCAGGCGGGCGGCAGGTAGAGATTGGTGCCAGGATGTAATAATCAGTACTTTGAAGGTCTTCTACGTGCTTGTTTATACATATCAATAGCCTTCACGTGATATCCTTTGGCCTAGATCCAGGATCAGACTTATCTAAGCAGAATTTTACTTTTCATGCTCGTTGAATCCAGGCAACCAATAAAAGGGGCTTAAAGTAAATATGGAGATAGGGAAGTATTGTGTACAATGAGCAATAACAGTACAAAGGTCAGCTGTGCACCAGAAAGGCATATACTTTTAACAGCTTTTTTTTTTTTTTTTTTTTTTTTTTTTTTACTTTATTTACTTTCTCAGGCAGGATGGAAGTAATGATTACTTTACATGTGACTGTGGATTTTAAACAGACCTGCCAGCTTATAACAGCAGAGTGATGTTTGCTTTGCAGCGTTTTTACTCAACCAGGCTGATATCACAGCAGTGCTTTTATTTTATTCCATAAGTGAGCTACAATAAGTTTAAATGAGACCAAATCCTCATATCAACAGAGTGTATATTCAGCCAGTGATGAACTTTTCTATTGCGGTGCTGGTAGGTAAAGATCTTCCTACCTCTAGTTATCTGTGTCCACCTGTCCATATATATTATACATACAAAAACACACACACACCTTCAGGTTATAAGTAAAATTCTCAGGTAGAGATGAAAACTTCCCTCCGTAGAAAAACAATGACATTTGATACTGACTCCAGTCACTTTCCTATAGGTGTACCTCCTCCCTCCCCCCCAGTTAAAAAATAATAATTCTAGCTTAATAAAAAAAACTATGGGGTAGGTTTCATGTCAATTTGAGTCATCGAGCTAAAATGCTCAGCTGGTCTTCAGTATTCTGCTTGACAAATAAGGTGTCTCCTACACAGGCTGTCTCAGGTTATTCCAGTACAACATCAATTCTGGCTACACAATACAGGTAGGTGTCCTAAGGCAATATTCTTTCAAAAGGATATTTATGACTTGGGATGCTCTTTCTTGTCAAGTTATCCCCACAGGCTGTCGGATGTAAAGTATTCTACAGGGTGAATTATTACTACAGCAAAACATATGGAGTAAATCTCAGCGCACACATATATGGAGGAGGGGGGCAAAAATCCACATATCAAAATGTTATCGTTCCCTGGAAATCATGCAGCAATAGGACGATCGTTAAGACCAGAATATTAAGTTTTCACAGCCTCATTTCAGTAGGAAAACCCTCAATAGATTACAGATGAATAGACATGGTTAAGAATGGACAATTATTACTTCCAGGACTTCCAGAGTGTAACTATTTTTTGCTTGCTTTATTGGCTGCATAAGTCCCCACAGCAACATTTAAAAGCCTGACACCACAATATATTGCAGTAAATAAAAAGGAATGTGTACAGCAGGTACTAAAATGCCATTGTGCATTCCCAAAAGAAATCAGGCAGAAAGTTGACCTTTTGATAAGTCTGAATGAGCTGTGAGAGGGGGGTAGAGAGCAGCCTGGCTCTTTATACAAGACTTCCAACAAAAGGTGTTTAAGCACCTATCTGGCTCCCTCTCTCTGAATCAACCCCTCTGCACTAATCATAAAAGAACAAGGAGACTTTAGTATCATGAATAAAGATGGGACCTGCCATCCCTGCTTGTGTATGAATGTCCCAGATTCAGGCTGTACAGCAGGAAGTGAACCTCCAGCAGAAACACACACACAGAACTGCTGCTGCTACTACACTACATGATCCATCTGAGCAGCTAACATACAGAGAAATCAGGCACTCTGCAATGCAAAGCATTGTTTCTTCTGTTATTTCTATAAAGATGATTGCATCTATAGAGAGCTCAGCTCGGGTTCCATCTGTTGATGTTCAGGAGGGAAGGGAGCAATCACGCTCCTTGTCACACAATAACACTCCTTGTCACACTGTAGCACTAGGCAGCCTCTGCTGATCACTCATCACAGCCGTGCCGTGCCTGGAGAAAGGCTTCCCTGCTCTCATCCCTCCTTCCTCTGCCTGCATAAAGTTTCCCAGGAAGGCTGCCCAGCTCACAGCTGATCCCATCCCAGCGCACCGAGGCATCCTCCAGCTGTAGTGCCGCTGCATGCCACACTTACCCTTTCACCAGCTCCCTCATGGCTGGCAGGAGTGCGGATCACACGGCGGCGGCTGGAAAATGAAGTTCCGGACACAGAATGAGAGAACTCCAGCTGCAAGCAGCAGAGCGGCAGCGACAGGAGGAGGATTGCACTGCAGTGCTAGCAGCACTATGGGGCTAAGGAGAGCTGGAGGAGGGACGCCTGCAGGCTAGACAGGGTGGTGCTATAGAGCATTGCTCCTCCTCACACCTATTCAACCTGCTGAGAGAGAAACTACTCCATTCACTCCTTGCATTGCTGGCACACACTCCACAGCTCAGGTCCTGCTGCACGGCTCAGCTGAGATTCACTCCTTCATTGCTGGCTATACACACTCCACAGCTCAGCTGAGATTCACTCCACTGCTGGCACACACTCTACATCTCTGCTCCTGCTGCACAGCTCAGCTGAGATGCACTCCTTCATTGCTGGCACACACTCCACAGCTCAGGTCCTGATTCACAACTCAGCTGGGATTCTCCACCGCTGACTATACACAATCCACAGCTCAGCTGAGATTCACTCCTTCATTGCTGGCTATACACACTCCACAGCTCAGCTGAGATTCACTCCACTGCTGGCACACACTCTACATCTCTGCTCCTGCTGCACAGCTCAGCTGAGATGTACTCCTTCATTGCTGGCACACACTCCACAGCTCAGGTCCTGATTCACAACTCAGCTGGGATTCTCCACCGCTGACTATACACAATCCACAGCTCAGCTGAGATTCACTCCTTCATTGCTGGCTATACACACTCCACAGCTCAGCTGAGATTCACTCCACTGCTGGCACACACTCTACATCTCTGCTCCTGCTGCACAGCTCAGCTGAGATGCACTCCTTCATTGCTGGCACACACTCCACAGCTCAGGTCCTGATTCACAACTCAGCTGGGATTCTCCACCGCTGACTATACACAATCCACAGCTCAGCTGAGATTCACTCCTTCATTGCTGGCTATACACACTCCACAGCTCAGCTGAGATTCACTCCTTCATCCTTTATCACTGGCACACATTCCCCAGCTCAGGTCCTGCTGCACAGCTCAGCTGAGATTCACTCATTCATTGCTGGCTATACACACTCCACAGCTCAGCAGAGATTCACTCCACTGCTGGCACACACTCCACATCTCAGCTCCGTCTGCACAGCTCAGCTGAGATTCACTTCTTCACTGCTGGCTATACACACTCCACAGCTCAGCTGATATCCACTCCTGTATTGCTGGCTATACACACTCCACAGCTCAGCTGACATTCACTCCTTCATCACTGGCACACATTCCCCAGCTCAGGTCCTGCTGCACAGCTCAGCTGAGATTCACTCCCTGCATGAATGGCACACACTCCGCAGCTCAGGTCCTGCTTAACAGCTCAGCTGAGATTCACTCCTTCGTTGCTGGCTATACACACTCCACAGCTCAGCTAAGATTCATTACACTGCTGGCACACACTCCACAGCTCAGTTCCTGCTGAACGGCTTAGTTGAGATTCACTTCTTCACTGCGGGCTGTACACACACCACAACTCAGGTCCTACTGCACAGATCCGTTGAGATTCACTCCTTCACTGCTGGCACACACTCCACAGCTCAGGTCCTGCTGCACAGCTCAACTAGGATTCTTCTTCACTGTTGGCTATACACACTCCCCAACTCAGCTGAGATTCACTCCTTAATTGCTGGCTATGCACACTCCCCAGCTCAGCTCAGATTCACTCCTTAATTGCTGGCTATACACACTTCATTCACTCCTACATTACTGGCGCAAACTCCACAGCTCAGTTCCTGCTGCACAGCTGAGATTAACTCCTTCAGGTCCTGCTGCACAGCTCAGCTGAGATTCATTCTTTCATCACTGGCACACATTCAACAGCTCAGGTCCTGCTGCACATCTCAGCTGAGATTTACTCCGTGCATGCTTGGCACACACTCCACAGCTCAGGTCCTGCGGAACAGCTCAGCTGAGATTCACTCCTTCATTGCTGGCTATACACACTCCACAGCTCAGCTAAGATTATTTCCTTCATTGCTGGCTAGGCTATACACACTGCACAGCTCAGGTTCTGCTGCACAGCTCCATTCACACCTTCCGTCCCTGACACACACTCCACAGCTCAGGTCCTGCTGCTCAGCTCATATCCACTCCTTCCATCCCTGGCACACACCCCACATCTCAGGTCCTACTGCACAGCTGAGATTCACTCCTTCCACCCCTGGTCCCCTGGCACCAGGGCCGGGCCGAGGCATAGGCTGGAGAGGCTCCAGCCTCAGGGCGCAGTGTAGGAGGGGGTGCAGAATTCATTCAGCTGTCATTCCTAATTGTATTTGAAGCAGAAATAAATAAGAAAAGGGGATACATGGCAGTGACTGCAAGCCAGATAACTAGATATTAAGGTGTTGGGGAGGTTGTGGGCCCTGTGGTGCCTCTTAATCTAATAGCAATCAGTGTGTGACGGCTGGGGTGGGAGGGATGGAGGGGCGCACTTTGCTGTCTCAGCCTTGGGTGCTGGAGGACCTTGTCCCGGCTCTGCCTGGCACACACTTTGCAGCTCACATTCACTCCTTGCATTGCTAGCACACACCCCACAGCTCAGGTCCTGCTGCACAGCTGAGATTCACTCCTTGCAATGCTGGCACACACCATACAGCCCAGGTCCTGCTGCACAGCTGAGATGCACTCCTTGCATTGCTGGCACACACACCACAGCTCAGGTCCTGCTGCACAGCTGAGATTCTCTCCTTGCATTGCTGGCACACACACCACAGCTCAGGTCCTGCTGCACAGCTGAGATTCACTCCTTGCAATGCTGGCACAAACTCCACAGCTCAGCTCCTGATGCACAGCTCAGAGCTCACATTCACTCCTTGCATTGCTGGCACACACTCCACAGCTCAGCTCCTGATGCACAGCTTAGAGCTCACATTCACTCCTTGCATTGCTGGCACACACTCCACAGCTCAGCTCCTGATGCACAGCTCAGAGCTCACATTCACTCCTTGCATTGCTGGCACACACTCCTCAGCTCCTGATGCACAGCTCAGAGCTCACATTCACTCCTTGCATTGCTGGCACACACTCCACAGCTCAGCTCCTGATGCACAGCTCAGAGCTCACATTCAATCCTTGCATTGCTGGCACACACTCCACAGCTCAGCTCCTGATGCACAGCTCAGAGCTCACATTCAATCCTTGCATTGCTGGCACACACTCCACAGCTCAGCTCCTGATGCACAGCACAGCTGAGATTCACACTAGTCTAGCAGGCGTGTATTATGACAGTGTTCTGCGGGGGGAAAACAAGGCATTACTTTTCCTTTTTATATTTTGACTTATAATTACAAGGGGATCAATATTTCTGATTAGTGCCTAGGCACTCAGCCACCTGGAGACTGACAGGCAGTAAAGCATAGGTATAGCCTTGACCTTCTAGATTAAAACATATCATGCTCCTCGTGAAATATAGATATTTGTTTTACTAGAAAGCTGGTGGCTGATGCTGTATGCTTCTCCAGACACTACACTTTATTACGTTTCATGACACAGGGATATAAGTATGGTGATAAATAAAAAATAACATGTTATAAGCAATACATTATACAAATGCAGGGCAAAGCTTTTGCTGATTTTTCTGAATGTTGTAAAAACGCTAATCTACTTGCGGTAACCAGCGGAAAACCTCATAGGGAACAGTTCACAGTTCTCCAATCACAGCACCTCTGAAGCGTTGTTATTGGCCAAATGGTGTGGGCGTAGTTATTACTACAGCCTATCTAAAACCTAAATGCTCTAGAGCAGTGTTCGCCAACCCTGTCCTCAAAGCCCACCAGCAGTGCATGTTTTGTGGAAATCCACAGAGGTAGTTTAATCAGCTCTGTTGAGACACTAATTACCTCACATGTGCATGTTTGTGGTTTTCTGCAAAACATGTACTGTTGGTGGGCCTTGAGAACAGGGTTGGGTAACTCTGCTCTAGAGGGTGCTGTCACTAGAGACCTGTTGGAACAGCAACCAATTACATTAAGAACAATTTCCCTATGAGGTTTCCCACTGGGTGACCTCAAGTAGATTAGCAGCAAAAAAATTCCTCGTTCACCTGATTTTTCAAACCCACAATTTTGCCTGCTTATTGGTAGAAAAAAAAGATTTACAACCCTCTTCTGGGTCATATCAGACCATAGTGAGGGCCGCTGAAAAGTTAGTAAATTAGAGGCTGAGCAATTGCAGTTATTTGCACACATGCAGCTGGAAGTTTTTTTTATTATTAATATAGTCTTTCTTGAACTTGCGAAAAAACAAAACATGCATTGGATGCATGCTATCCACTCCAATCACAATCCACAAACCTTTCAGCTTCTGTCTTTATGATCCCATATGATCCCGAGCTTGTGTACTTTTGCCCCCTAATAGAAGAAGATTTTTTTCTTTAATAAATACAAGGCAGTTTTTCACAATCACAAATATTTTCCAGTTAACAAGGACATCAGCCTATCCGTCTGTTTTACTGAGGGCTGGTACACACCAGTATTTACTTCCAAACTGTGAAGCATCTGATAAAAATGAAAGGATGGTCTGTTGAATGGAAGTGAATTCTTCTGCCAAGTGATTGAAAACAACTGATAAATGCTCAATGTTTTGCTCTTGAAGTGATTGGATTTAAAGGAAACCAGAGACGAGATTAACTAAAAGTTTTATGCATACCCGGGGCTTCCTCCAGCCCCATGCGCACGGATCGCTCCTACGCTGCCGTCCTCAGTCTTCTGTAGCGCCGGTACCAGGTCCCGTAACTTTGGCTTGTTGCGGCCAGTCTGCACAAGAGAAGTAAGACCTCTACGTATCTCTCCAGCGGCTGCAAGTCTTGCCCAGACTAGTCGGAGTTATGGGATCCAGTTCCGGCGATATAGAAGACTGAGGAAGGCAGCGTGGGAGCAATCCGTGTGCATGGGGCTGGAGGAAGCCCCAGGTATGTATAAAACTTTTAGTAGATCTCGTCTCTGGCACACTTTAATGGTAAATACAGATTGGTCTTACACATATCTGACCATGTGGATGTGCAAGTGGCCGATCAATATACAGTCAAGGGAGAAGGAAGCCCACCAGAGCTTGCCAGGAACAATAGGTTGGATGTAAGGACCACTGTACATGTGTGTAGGCTGATTGGGAATCCCCTTCTAAATGATTACTGATCAAGAATTCAATCATTACCTAAGAAAAGGGGAAGCCCCTGAATCCTCTATAGGCTTCCCACGTCCTCCTGGAGACCACATTGCCATACGTGGACCCCCAGAACATATGCAACAATTTTTTTTTCAATGCGTGCGTACATATTGTTCTGCTGCCAGTGAGCTGGGCTCAGGTCAAGCTGAATGCCGGCTCTCCCTGCTGCCGCTAAATTCCCCAGCGGCGTTAAATACTTTTCCCCCTCCGAGTTGGAGCAACTCGGAGGGAGATGTAATTTGGGGTCTGGCGATCGCTGGATCCTTGAATTACTCTTGCACGGGGCGTACCTCATAGCGTTGCTGCTATGACGGCACCCAACTTTGGTGCTCGGCGCTGAGCTCCCTGGGCTGAAGTGGCCTGCTTCAGGGAATGTTATCATGGCCTGTATGAAAGCAGCTGTACTGTGCTTGTGTGAGTACAACCTGCGCTGTGGCATGGAGATGGTCATGGATGAGCGGCTCTGGCTTACAGCACAGGTGCAGCCATACTCACCCGGGTTCAGTACAGCCATGCTTGTGCATGAAGAAGAGCATATCTCAAGGAGGACAGAGAAAGCCTTTGGAGGAGCCATAGCCTTCACCCTTTTTTAAGATAAATATATTTTTTTTTCCTAAGCATCTGCCTCGGGATCACTTTAAACAAACCTCAGTGACAGACCCCATTGGCAGAAAAAGTAACATTCCCCTTAATGACAGACTGTCAGTGACACATTCCTAGTAAAAGATTCCAAAGACTGACAACAGTGACAGGCCCTCCATTACAGATTACCAGTGACAGACTGCTCAGTGACAGTCCCCAAGGTACAGACCGCAGTGTCTGAGCCCTAAATGATAGATCCTCAGTGACAGACTTCTCCAGTGACAGATTTCTTAGGGACAGACCAACATAATTTGTGACAGACCACCAGACAAACAAAGAATGACAGACTACTGTAGCAATTCCTCAGTGACAGGTGACAGATATCAACGAGACCCCCAAATACAGACCACCAGTAACAGACCCCCAGTGATAAATCCCCAGTATTGTAGTACAATAAAATGACAGTGCAGTCGGTAATAGACCGTCATTGAGATATCCCTAGTGGATTTTTTCAAATGTGTTGCGATGCAGAAAGAATGTGGACTTCATGCTGCAAATTTCTGCACTGCTCACTGTTCTGCATGCAAATCGTGATTAATGAAATTCAATGGTCACGCTTGCGAAGGTGAATGTTCGTGTTTTCGATGTGAATTTTCACATCCCTTTTTCCAACTAACATGTTTCTTCTCATTTCCTGTGTAGTTGCTCAGATTTCATGTTGCTATGGAGATTAAAAATCAGATGTAAATGTTTATGCTGCATATTCACAACCATACTAAAACCATATGCGAGACAGTAGAAATGGTCTTTTAATGTCACCCAGCCTACAATTCTCGTGGGACTTATCGGGGGGTGGGGCTCGTACTGAGAGCCTCTGGGGGAAGTGTTGGGGGGCAAAGAATAGTATTTTCAATCGGTAAACAAAATAATAAAATGTAAAACTAGGTAGGAAATTTGAATCAATAAGAAGACCATTTAATAGATTCCTGTAAGATAAATGTAGAACTGTTTTACTCCATTTTAAAGGCTCAGCAGCAAAGAGCTGACCAGATCCCCATATGTATTGACTTGAAGAGCCTGTCCTTTCACAACTACGCCATGCTCTTGTGTAGTAAAACCTTGAATTCCAGTCTACCGACATCACAAACACATTATCATTCAAGTTTATTGTTGATTGATTAAAGTTTATTACAGGGAATAAAATGTGCTGTAAATAAGAGCAGTTTAAGTCAATGGAAGTGGCAAATAGTAGTAAAAGGAAATGTTCTGACAGGTAAGTCAACCAACTAATAGTCCAACACTTAAAGCCCTATTTACCCTCCCAGATTTTTATTGTTAGTAAAGGTGACCCTGGAGATTATGCCATTACTCACGCAATATTCATATCATATAGTCATTCCAAAGAACAGAGAGATATGGGAGGTCTAAAAAGGGTCTAATATAGTATAGTAGTCTCTGTAATGAATATAAATTAGATATAACAAATCCATACTCGAAAACCCAGGGTGCCTAGACAAACAACCAGCCACTGCATGTGTGGCGAGGTCCCATCCCCACTCAGCCTTTGCTTCTCTTGTCAGTGAGGTTGCCCGCTCTCCAAAAATGAGAATACAAGATTAAACAGGAAGAGTTGGCACATAGGACAACGCATTTTGCGGTGTATAAACTGCTTCCTTAGGTCAATAGGTGTGCCTGCAAGTATGTGCAGACCAAGCTAGGAGCTCCACAAAAGAGACCACAGAGTCACAGACCATTTTCATTGGTCCAGACAGTGGACCAATGGGGAGCCCTGGCGAGAGCTTCAAAGATGCTTTGCCGGGGCTCCGCTAGACAGTAATTATAGTGACAGATACACATTAATTACAGCGTCAGAAGACTTGCGGTGAGAGGCAGCGGGTTTTTAGCAGCAGTAGGTTAGTTATTGGTGGTTAACCGGCACAGTTGCGGGCAGCTTCAGTGATGTGCGGCGACCTAGTGGGGAGCTCTGGGGGTCTCCTTATTAAAGGAGACCCCCAGATGCCGCAGCGGAAGTTCGGCGGGTGCAAGCACATCTCTGGGGAGTGAGGCCAAGGTGCTGAAGGACAGCACCACAGCTTAAAACCTCGCTCATCATCGCCCATAATATGGAAGTATCAATCAAGCTTTCACCTGAGTAATGCTTCCAAATGACTGGCCACCGCGCAAAGGAAACCAGCAATAGGATTTGCTGGTAATCCTCGCGCGATGGTAAGGTGATAAGAAGCTCGCATCTGCAAGCTGCTTATCACCTTGAATAGGATATGGCCCTAAGGCCCTGATTCAAGTCAGCTTTTCTCCTAAGTTTTCTCCTAGGTCAGGGGTGCCCAATAGGTCGATCGCGATCTACCGGTAGATCGCGACCACCTATTTAGTACATCGCGGCCTCCTGGCCGCATCACTTAACATTTTGTGCAGCTGCGTAACGCGGCCGCGTCCCGTCAAATTCTGCTGCTGGCCAATAGGGAAGCGGGGGCGGAGAGAGGTAGCGCGGCCACGACGTCATGGCTGGGGGCGGCGCTGTGCACAACGCATCCACGCACTCTGCCAGCCGCCTCCTGCCGATGTAATGACAGGGATGCAGGCTCCTACTGCTCATGTGGAGCTGCACTATCTGTTGTTACACCGGAGCGCTCCTTCAGCCGCTGCTGCCCTCCAGTTAGCGACCCGGAAGGAGACACAGATCCCTGGCAACCTACACTGAAGGAACAGATCCCTGGATACCTACACTGAAGAAACAGATCCCTGGCTACCTACACTGAAGGAACAGATCCCTGGCTAACTACACTGAAGAAACAGATCCCTGGCTACCTACACTGAAGAAACAGATCCCTGGCTACCTACACTGAAGGAACAGATCCCTGGCTACCTACAGTGTAGGAATAGATCCCTGGCTACCTACAGTGTAGGAATAGATCCCTGGCTACCTACACTGAAGGAATAGATCCCTGGCTACCTACACTGAAGGCACAGATCCCCGGCTACCTACACTGAAGGAATAGATCCCTGGCTACCTCCACTGAAGGAACAGATCCCTGGCTACCTACACTGAAGGCCATCTTTAAAGTAGCTCGCGAGCCGAAAAAGTGTGGGCACCCCTGTCCTAGTTGATATTTTCACTCCTAATTAATAAAATGCCCTTTAAGCCACCAGCAAACAAGAAAATACTCTGAATAATTTTGTCAGTACTTTTTCACTTACTTTTTGGTACTTTTGCAGTTGCAAGGTGCTAAGAGAAAAGGTGACTTGAATAAGGGCATATAGCCTTTATCTTCCATTCTCTTGCATTTCATCGCAGCTTAGATAGTGGAGATATTATAAGGAGGGGAAACTGACTGACAATTTACATAGTCTTAAAGGGGAAATTCAGCCTAAACAAACATGCTGTCATCAAGTTACATTAGTTATGTTAATTAGAATAGATAGGTAATATAATCTCTTACTCACCCTGTTTTAAAAGAACAGGCAAATGTTTGTGAGTCATGGGGGCTGCCATCTTTGTCATGGGGGCAGCCATCTTTTTGGTTGGAAGGAGGTGACAAGGAGCAGGAGACACAGTTCCAACTATCCTGTGTCCTGATTACCCCTCCCAGCTGCACATGCTAGGCTTCAAATGTCAAATTCAAAATGTAAAAAAAAAAAATTGCACCAAAACAGCAGAACGAGAACAACAGAATCAGAAATCCCATCATGCTTTGCACAGCATCAGGGGAAAAAAGCCCGGGCGGTTTTCTTCTGTGCAGCTAAAAATGAGTCTTGTATAAGAGAAACAAAGTTCTGATGCTGTGAAACACAAAGCCTTTTCAGTGCTGCTGAGTCGATTTTTAGTCCGGAGGTTCACTTTAACTTATTTCTGTTTTGGTTAAAGACCAATTCACAAGCATGCAAAGTTCTACCATATGACTGCCAGTGTGGCATGGCACAGTTGCAAAATAGCAACATTTGTTTTTCCTGGAATGGTGTCCACCTCCCCTTTCCACTTGCCAGAAGACCACTGGCACCACCATATGTAGCTGCATCACACATGTGAGCAAGCTCAGCAGTGGCCACAGGCTTTTGAAACAGACATGGAAGCAGAGCAGGGACAAGGTCCTCCAGCACCCAAGGCTGAGACACCAAAGTGCGCCCCTCCATCCCTCCCACCCCAGCCGTCACACACTGATTGCTATTAGACTAAGAGGGCCACAGGGCCCACAACCTCCCCAACACCTTAATATCTAGTTATCTGGCTTGCAGTCACTGCTATGTATTCCCTTTTCTTATTTCTTTCTGCTTCATACACAATTAGGAATGACAGCTGAATGAATTGTGCGCCCCCTCCTACACTGCGCCCTGAGGCTGGAGCCTCTCCAGCCTATGCCTCGGCCCAGCCCTGCATGGAAGACCCTCCAGGAGAGAGACATCTTCTGCTTCCAGATTATAATGGAGTAGGTGAAATACTGTGGGTATCTAAATGATCTCAATGATAATTTGTCAGTAATGTGAGTCAATATTTTTAACTAATGGACTTAAAGTGGACTAAGGACTCTTGCACAGGACAGAAGGAATACATAGAGAAATGCACCCTGTATATATTTAGAGAGTTTAGCCTTTTTAATTCCCCCTCATTTGTGTCTAATCACAAGTTGTAATCTGATCTCTCTCCCGTGTCGCATAACTGCCATGGCAGAGATGGCAGATAAGCTCATTTGAAAGCACAGGAGGTTAACAATATGTCTGCTTCCATGACTCAGGAAGTAGAAACTGTGCAGATTTATGTTAGGATTTGTATCGGCTGTAACAAAGAAATGTTTTTCTTTAAAGGTTATTATGCTGTTGCTTATCTTTTAGAGTAGAGCGGAACTGCTGAGTTCAGGTCCGCTCTAGCTAAGTTTAGTTTAAATGTTCAGCAAATCTCTAGATGCATCCTTTTATTATTATTATTATTATTATTATACACCCTAAGCTTCAAGCATAGGTAAGATAAATTGCCAATTCCCAGATGAATCGTTGCCCTTCTTAATTTCTGTGCAAGATTAATGTTTGCTTCTATCTCAGCTCACAAAAAATGACAACCTGGTGAGTCCTGGATAATATGTGTTGCAGAAACACATAAGCAGGATATTTAGCAGTGTAGTCACACGTGGCACCATGATCTTGCTGGAGGCTAATAGAAATACGAGACAAGGCTAACAGTCCAGAGAAGAAGAAACAGACATTTAAACATCAAAGAATTGCTACAGATCATGCCGGCATAATCGTTAGTACTAAAAATGTGCTGAACAGAAGAAAAAAAAACTACAGTTTATAAAGCAGATTTCTCTTGCTGCAGTCTCTCCCTTTCCACTTGCCTTCAATATTCCTCACTTTCACTCACATCATACTAGACCAATTTTACAGTCTTTTTCATACATTCCAGTAAGAAATTGATCAAAAGCACAGCTCCTCCTTTGCTGTATTGATAAGCCCAGGGGATAGAAGCCTACGTCTTTCAAGTGAGCAAACCCACTGTTTCCAGCATATTCTCTCTCTGGCGTGTTGAATGTGTCATAATAGTAGGTCAACAACAGCTGAAATCTGAATCTAAGCCATTCCTGTGGTTCTCATTCTAGTTGGTCCAGATCCCATACAGCTGGCTCTAAAGTCTCCAGTTTACCCAGGTAAAACATGATGCAAAGTATGGAGTTACTACCTTCCATTGATCCTTAGAACATAATGAAATTTAGGGCCCTTTAGAACAAACACATCAGAAGAGCACCTGGGTACTAAGATAATTCTTAAATAATATACTGCTGGCCTAATTTTACAATAGGCAAACACTGACTAAATGATTTATAAAGTGATGTAATAAAATAAGCTATTTTATTCATTATGTTATTTTCAGTACAGTTCCTCTTTAAAGTGAACCTAAGTCGGGGGGGGGACGACAAGTTAAACATACCTGTCACTTCTACCAGCCCCTTGCAGCCGTCCTGTGCATGCACTGTCACTGAGCGATGCTCCAGTCCTCTGCATCAACCCTCTTTCTTCTGGATGTGCGGGCCCCAGTCTGCCTGCCTCCTGATCGCACTCCCGTGGATGGGAGCATTATGCGCATGCACAGTATGGGGAAATTTCTACTGCGCATGTGCAGAACACTCCCGGGAGCATGATCGAGGATGCATGCAGCCAAGCATGCACAGTGGCGGTCGACTTGCCCTGCCGAAAGAGGGGTGCTGCGGTAGACTGGAGGATCGCTCAGTGACGGCGCAGTCACAGGGTGGCTGCAGGGGGCTGATAAATGCCCCAAGTAAGTTAAACACATTATTTTCCCCCAATTTAGGTTCCTTTTCAAGATCAGCCGGACAGCCAGCCAATTGGCATTTTTTAAAAGGAAATACGTTAAGTATGACAGCCTCCTTATTTTTTTGACTACAGGATCACTTTAAATAAACTGAATTTAACATTTTCAGTTAACTACCCATTAATATGAGACTAAATAAAGATTCTAGGCTAATTTTACCATGCACATATGTCTGATGTTTTTTTGTGTGTGGGTAAACAAATTTTAATGCTTGCTTATGGGGTCACTGTGTGGCAAAGCTCTAATGCCCACTAATCTTTTCCCCCCGCTACTTTCAATTAGATCATTTCCATTCCCTCCTAATGGTTCTAATTAGATATTGGCATAGCGGGACCACAGCCTGCATTTTAGCTTCAAAAATAGAACAAGGATATTGCAGACCGGTTATCAGAGGTGCAATTTAATGCCCTTTATTTTGTAAATACAAGATGAAATTGACCATTGTGTATGCATGTGTGTATGTGTGTTGTGCGTGTGTTGTGTATAATTGCGGTAGGGATTTTTGAAAATCTTCTGTGCAGATTACATACTAAATCTGCGACATTCTTGAGTTTTTCTGAATGCATGCTGTTTAAGATAAACTCAGAGATTCTCAGTAATGACTACTTAAAGCTACATACACACAGTCAATTACTGAACCAGTTACACATACCTGAATCCATCTGCAAATGGAAAACCGATTTCTTAACCGACAGGAGACAGCATGTTAGACTTGGTAAATACACATCAAGCTCTCTGACAGTCAGTACTGGTGCACCCCATGGCTGTGTGCTTTCCCCACTGCTCTACTCACTTTACACCAATGACTGCATCTCCACAGATCCATCTGTTAAGGTTCTGAAGTTTGCAGACGACACAGCAGTAGTTGGTCTCGTACAAAACGGGGACGAGTCTGCATACAGGCATGTGGTGGGACAGCTTTCCTCCTGGTGCAGCAGCAACTACTTAGAACCAAATGCTCTCAAAACCATGAAGATGATAATAGACTTTAGGAGATCTCCCCTTAACCATACAGTGGTGTGAAAAACTATTTGCCCCCTTCCTGATTTCTTATTCTTTTGCATGTTTGTCACACTTAAATGTTTCTGCTCATCAAAAATTGTTAACTATTAGTCAAAGATAACATAATTGAACACAAAATGCAGTTTTAAATGATGGTTTTTATTATTTAGTGAGAAAAAAAAACTCCAAATCTACATGGCCCTGTGTGAAAAAGTGATTGCCCCCCTTGTTAAAAAATAACTTAACTGTGGTTTATCATACCTGAGTTCAATTTCTGTAGTCACCCCCAGGCCTGATTACTGCCACACCTGTTTCAATCGAGAAATCACTTAAATAGGAGCTATCTGACACAGAGAAGTAGACCAAAAGCACCTCAAAAGCTAGACATCATGCCAAGATCCAAAGAAATTCAGGAACAAATGAGAACAAAGTACTGTAATTGAGATCTATCAGTCTGGTAAAGGTTATAAAGCCATTTCTAAAGCTTTGGGACTCCAGCGAACCACAGTGAGAGCCATTATCCACAAATGGCAAACACATGGAACAGTGATGAACCTTCCCAGGAGTGGCTGGCCGACCAAAATTACCCCAAGAGCGCAGAGAAAACTCATCCGAGAGGCCACAAAAGACCCCAGGACAACATCTAAAGAACTGCAGGCCTCACTTGCCTCAATTAAGGTCATTGTTCATGACTCCACCATAAGAAAGAGACTGGGCAAAAACGGTCTGCATGGCAGATATTCAAGGTGCTAACCACTTTTAAGCAAAAAGAACATTAAAGGGAAGGTTCAGGGACAGTTGGTAAAAAATAAAAATCCGAATCCACTTACCTGGGGCTTCCTCCAGCCCGTGGCAGGCAGGAGGTGCCCTCGGCGCCGCTCCGCAGGCTCCCGGTGGTCTCCGGTGGCCGACCCGACCTGGCCAGGCCGGCAGCCAGGTCGGGCCTCTTCTGCGCTCCATTGTGCGTTCCACGCCGGCGCGCTGACGTCATCGGACGTCCTCCGGGCTGTACTGCGCAGGCTCAGAACTACTGAGCCTGCGCAGTACAGCCCGGAGGACGTCCGATGACGTCAGCACGCCGGCGTGGAACGCACAATGGAGCGCAGGAGAGGCCCGACCTGGCCGCCGGCCTGGCCAGGTCGGGTCGGCCACCGGAGACCACCGGGAGCCTGCGGAGCGGCGCCGAGGGCACCTCCTGCCTGCCACGGGCTGGAGGAAGCCCCAGGTAAGTGGATTCGGATTTTTATTTTTTACCAACTGTCCCTGAACCTTCCCTTTAAGGCTCGTCTCAATTTTGCTAAAAAAAACATCTCAATGATTGGCAAGACTTTTGGGAAAATACCTTGTGGACCGACGAGACAAAAGTTGAACTTTTTGGAAGGTGCGTGTCCCGTTAAATCTGGCGTAGAAGTAACACAGTATTTCAGCAAAAGAACATCATACCAACAGTAAATTATGGTGGTGGTAGTGTGATGGTCTGGGGTTGTTTTGCTGCTTCAGGACCTGGAAGGCTTGCTGTGATAGATGGAACCATGAATTCTACTGTCTACCAAAAAATCCTGAAGGAGAATGTCCGGCCATCTGTTCGTCAACTCAAGCTGAAGCGATCTTGGGTGCTGCAGCAGGACAGTGATCCAAAACACACCAGCAAATCCACCTCTGAATGGCTGAAGAAAAACAAAATGAAGACTTTGGAGTGGCCTAGTCAAAGTCCTGACCTGAATCCTATTGAGATGTTGTGGCATGACCTTAAAAAGGCGGTTCACGCTAGAAAACCCTCAAATAAAGCTGAATTACAACAATTCTGCAAAGATGAGTGGGCCAAAATTCCTCCAGAGCGCTTTAAAAGACTCGTTGCAAGTTATCGCAAAAGCTTGATTGCAGTTATTGCTGCTAAGGGTGGCCCAACCAGTTATTAGGTTCAGGAGGCAATTTCTTTTTCACACAGGGCCATGTAGGTTTTGAGTTTTTTTTCTCACTAAATAATAAAAACCATCATTTAAAACTGCATTTTGTGTTCAATTATGTTATCTTTGACTAATAGTTAACGGTTTTTGATGAGCAGAAACATTTAAGTGTGACTAACATGCAAAAGAATAAGAAATCAGGAAGGGGGCAAATAGTTTTTCACACCACTGTAAATGGATCCACAATAACCCAAGTAGAATCATTCAAGTTTCTTGGGTCCACGATCTCAAATTACCTAAAATGGGACAGCAACACTGCCACTATTGTCAAGAAAGCGCAACAGAGGATGTACCATCTACGGCAGCTGAAAAAGTTTGGCCTACCCCAAAATCTAATGGTGCAGTTCTATACTGCAATCATCGAATCCACCATACCATCATCTATGACTGTATGGTTTGGCTCCTTCTCAGCATTAGAAAAGGGGAGGTTGCAGTGCATCATCCGAACAGCGGAAAGGATAATTGGCTGTAGCTAACCTTCCCTGCAGGATCTTTACGCTAGCAGGTGCAGAAAGAGAGCAACCAAAATTGCCTCTGGCCCCTCTCCCACAGCTCACTCCATCTTCCAACACATGCCTTCAGGAGTAAGTTTCCAGTCAATCACTACCGAAAACCTCCAGACACAGGAACAGCTTTTTTCCTCAAGCGGTAGCCATACTTAATGCCAAACCACGTTAGAGCTGCTAGGACTTGAAAGTAATCACCACAGAACTGTAAATGAACAATTCTCACATTGCTTACTGCCACTATACTTGCATAATGTCCTTGAATCGTAATATACACACTGTCTGTCCTTGTATTGTTTTTGTTTGTGTTTGTTAAGCAACTGCCAAGACAAATTCCTTGTAGGTGCAAACTTACCTGGCGAAAATAAATTGATTCTGATTCTGATTATCAGTGTTGCAAACATGAGAGCTGATAAGAACTAAACTGCCATTTGAAACTATCACTTGGCATAAGGTGACAAAAAAGGATCTTTTTGTCAAAGTGTAACTATTCATGAAAATGCAGAACATTTTTGCATGATGAGTTTTATGGGAAATGGGGTTTTTCCCGTCTATTTCAATGCAGAAAATGCCTGTTTTTGCAAACGTGCAATATACTGTTTTTATGATTGTTGTATAGACACGCTGCTGGGCTATCTGGTGAGCAGCCTGTCATGTTCTAAACAAGACACAGAACATTTATATCATGCTTTTCTCCTGGCTGACTCAAAGTGCCAGAGCTTCTGTACTAGGGTGCACCCTATAGGTGGTAGCAGTTTTGGGAGTCTTGCCCAAGGTCTCTTCACTGAATAGGTGCAGGCTTACTGAACAGGAAGAGCTGGGATTCAAACCCTGGTTTCCTGTGTCAGAAGCAGTGCCATTAACCAAAACACTATGCAGCCACAGTCTATTGAGACACTACTGCAGACAAAGACTGCAGCAGGACAGACAGGAAACTGGTATTGTTTAAAAGGAAATAAATATGGCAGCCTACATATCCCCCTCTATTTCAGTTGTCTTTTAACATCACACCAACAATTCTGCTTTTTAGTCAGCTCCAACACAGACCAACTATTACCTATTGAACCTTTTAGCACTATCCTGCTATCATAAGTGTTTGAACACTTAACCAGTTTGGAGCCTGAATCAATTCCAGGAGATAAAGTACTCACCAATAGAGATGGCCTGAACCTCCGATTTTAGGTTCGCGAACCTCCGCAAACGTTCGCAAACTTGCGAACTTTCGCGACCCGCAATAGACTTCAATGGGGAGGCGAACTTTGAAAACTAGAAACATTTATGCTGGCCACAAAAGTGATGAAAAAGATGTTTCAAGGGGTCTAACATCTGAGTTTTTGCATGGATGAGTGGGATAGACGCCAAAAGTTCAGGGGAAAAATCTGGATTTGATGCAAAGCAGCGTTTTAAGGGCAGAAATCACATTAAATGCTAAATTGCAGGCCTAAAGTGCTTTAAAACATCTTGCATGTGTCTACACCAATCAGGGAGTGTAATTAGAGTACTGCTTCACACTGACACACCAAACTGTTTGTGTTGTGACAGCCGTGCTGGACTGGTGCGCACCATGGCGAGAGTGCAGGCGATAGCAGTTTTCAAGTCCATATGGTCGCCAGGCTGATGTAGCTCAATTACAGAACAACAGTGATTGTCCAGCTGATCGAATTTGGTCTGTCCACAATGAAGCAACGACCTTATTATCTTTGGTGTGCCACCCCCGAAACTCTCATATAGCCGGCGGTCATTGCTTCATTGTGATATGCAAGCCTCTTCACCGCGGCAAGGTAACGATCATGAAGGGGAATTAACACATGTACATGCCTTTTGTTTTGTTGTTGCAGACGCAGTGCAGCCAGAAAAATAAGGCAGGCATGTACACACACCAGCAGGCATGTACACACACTAGCAGCGGCCTTAAAAATTCAGGAATCTGCCTGGAGTCCTGGACCCTGTTGGTGGTGGTGGAGAAGGCAGTCAAGCGGCCTGCAGGCAGAGATGCTTTGTAGGGACCAACTTAGTCATGGTGCAGGCAGTCACACGGTGTGCAGGCAGAGATGCTGTGTGCTGGGACTGACTTAGTCTTCGGGCGGGCAGTAGCCCTCTGGGATCCATGCCTCATTCATTTTGATAAAAGTGAGGTACTGAACACTTTTTTGACTTAGGCGACTTCTCTTCTCAGTGACAATGACTCCAGCTGTGCTGAAGGTCCTTTCTGACAGGATGCTTAAGGCAGGGCAAGACAGAAGTTGGATGGCAAATTGGGACAGCTCTAGCTACAGGCCAAGCTTGCGCACCCAGTAGTCCAAGGGTTCATTGCTGCTCACAGTGTCTACATCCACACTTAAGGCCAGGTAGTCGACTACCTGCCGGCCCAGGCGTTGGTGGCGGGTGGATCCGGAAGCGCTAAGGCGAGGCGTTGGACTAAAGAATGTCCGCATGTCCGACATCACCATGAGATCGCTGGAGCGTCCTGTCCTTGCCTGCGTGAACATGGGAGAAGGATTACTGGCAGTAGTACCTTTATTCCGTTGTGCTGTGACATCACCCTTCAACGCACTGTAAAGCATAGTTGCCAGCTTGTTCTGCAAGTGCTGCATCCTTTCTGCCTTCAGGTGAGTTGGTAACATGTCCGCCACTTTGTGCCTATACCGAGGGTCTAGTAGCGTGGCCACCCTGTACAGCTCATTACCCTTGAGTTTTTTGATACAGGGGTCCCTCAACAGGCTGGACAGCATGAAAGACGCCATCTGCACAAAGTTGGATGCAGAGGTACTATCCATCTCCTCTTTCTCATCCTCATTGACGTCAGGTAAGTCCTTCTCCTCCCCCGAGCCACGAACAATACCACGGGAACGTTGAGCAGCACAAGCCCCATGCGATGCCTGCTGCGGTTGTTCTTCTGCCGCCGCCTCCTCCTCCAAAGAAACACCTTCCTCATCATCCGAGTCTGACTCCTCTTCCCCACACGACTCTTCCTCCTCCTCCCCCCTCTGTGCTGCCGCAGGTGTTGAGGAAACATCTGGTTCTGCTGAAAATTGCTCCCACAACTGTTCCTCCTGTAACTGTTCCTCTTCACGCTCCTCCACAGCTTGATCCACCACTCTACGCACGGCACGCTGCAGGAAGTAAGCGTACGGGATCAAGTCGCTGATGGCGCCTTCACTGCGACTCACCAGGTTTGTCACCTCCTCAAACGGCCGCATGACCCTGCAGGCATTTCGCATCAGTGTCCAGTACTTTGGCCAGAACATCTCCATCTCCCCAGACTGTGTCCTTTGACTGTAGTTGTAGAGATACTGTTTGACAGCTTTCTCCTGTTGTAGCATGTGGTCGAACATCAGGAGGGTCGAATTCCAGCGAGTCGGGCTATCGCAAATCAAGCGTCTCACCAGCAAGTTGTTTCTCCGCTAAATATCGGCAAAGAGTGCCATGGCTGTGTAAGACCGCCTGAAATGCCCACACACCTTCCTGGACTGCTTGAGGACGTCCTGTAAGCCTGGGTACTTAGACACAAATCTCTGAATTACAAGATTGAGCACATGTGCCATGCAGGGTACATGTGTCAACTTTCCCAAATTCAAAGCCGAAATTAGATTGCTGCCGTTGTCACACATCACGTTGCCGATCTCCAGCTGGTGCGGAGTCAGCCACTGATCCACCTGTTTGTTCAGAGCAGCCAGGAGAGCTGCTCCAGTGTGACTCTCCGCTTTGAGGCAAGACATGTCTAAGATGGCATGACACTGTCGTACCTGGCATGCAGCATAGGCCCTGGGGAGCTGGGGCTGTGTAGCTGGAGAGGAGATTGCAGCACCAGTAGAGTTGAACTGCCACACAGCCAAAGAGGAGAAGGACGACGACAGCAGTGAAGAGGACTTAGCAGGAGGAGTAGGAGGAGAAGGAGAGGTGGCAGCAGGCCTGCCTGCAAGCAGTGTAGGTGTCACTAGGTCCGCTGCACAGCCACGTACTTCCTGCTTGCCAGCGGTACCAGGTTGACCCAATGGTCTGTGTAATTAATGTACTTACCCTGACCGTGCTTGGCAGACCAGGCATCCGTGGTCAGATGGACCCTTGACCCAACACTGTGTGCCAGAGATGCCACCACTTGCCTCTCAACTTCATGGTACAGTTTGGGTATCGCCTTTTTAGAGAAATAATTGCAGCCTGGTATTTACCACTGCGATGTCCCATTGGCCACAAATTTACGGAATGCCTCAGAGTCCACCAGCGGGTATAGTAACAGCTGGTGAGCTAACAGTTCCGCCAAGCCAGCTGTCAGACGCCGGGCAAGGGGGTGACTGGCAGGCATTGGCTTCTTCTGCTCAACGATTTCCCTCACGGACACCTGTCTGCTGCTGTGGGCAGAGGAGCAGGAACCGCTCAAGGTGAGAGGTGGAGTGGAGGAGGTTGGCTGTGATTGTGAAGGTGCAAGGGAGAAAGCGGCTGAAGAAGATGATGCACCTGAAGGAGGAAGAGGAGAAGGCTTTGCTTGTGTGTGCTGCTTTTGCTTAGGTGGTCTTCCCATTGCAGTTTGTGCCTTTTCAGCATGTGCCTTCGTAAGGCAGTTGTCCCTATGTGGGTGTTGGCCTTTCCACGACTCAATTTTTGGTGGCAGAGAGTACAGATGGCATTGCTCTGATCTTTGGCATACATACTAAAAAATGTCCACACCGCTGAGCCACCCTGGGGTGTGGACACTATGGTGGCATCAGCAGCTGACGTTGAAGGGCATGTTGGCTGGCTGTCCATAGGTGGCGATACATGGCCCTGGGCACCGCCACCAGCTTTTTCTGATGTCGAGCTCCCCCTGCTTCTTTAAGGAACTTATCTCCTCCTACTCCTCTCTGATTCCCCCTCTGAACTGTCCCCTTGGTCATCTTGTCTCTTAGTATCCCACGTAACATCCGTATAATCGTCATCATCATAATCATCCTGCCCAGCTTTGCTTGCCTCAGACACCTCATAAACTGCACCAACAGCAGGTACTTCATCATCCTCCTCCTCCTCACACCTTACGTCCATAGTGTCGCCTAACTCAGACATATAAGGTGGTGTAACTTGCTTAGTGCCTTCATCTTGTTGTAACAATAATGTCTGTGAATCAGTGATTTCCCCACCAAATAACGCCTGCGAAGTGTCAAATATAGCGGATGGGGTACTTGGAGTATCGCTGGTGGCTGTAAAAGATGAGGTGTTCTGTGTTAAATAGTCAACCACGTCCTGACAATCTTGGGAGTTGATGGGACATGCCTTCTTCTGAGCACTGTACTTTGGGCCAGGGCCGCACGAAATCACGTCAGCAGGACCTCGAACAGATCTGCTGGGTGGCCTGCCTCTGGGTCTGCCCCTGCCTCTGCCTCTACCTGTTTTGTCCATATCGGGGGGGATGAAGTGAAAGGTATGCACTGACTTGACTAATACAATGTGCAGTCACACAGGTGCAGTGAAAGGTAGCAGTGACTGGTATTACAATACAATGTGCAGCTGTCACACATGTGCAGTGAGCAGGTATGCACGGACTGGCATACTAAACAGTGTGCGGTCACACAGGTGCAGTGAACAGGTATGCAGGGATTGGTATTACAAATGTGCACCTGTCACACACAGGTACCGTGAACAGTTGCAATGACTGGTGGTATATTACACTGCTTGCGCTCACGTAGGTAGGTAGGTAGGTACACTGAACAATGAACAGGTGCACTGATTGGAATTACAAACGTGCACCTGTCACACACAGGTACCGTGAACAGTTGCAATGACTGGTGGTATATTACACTGCTTGCGCTCACGTAGATAGATAGGTAGGTGCACTGAACAGTGAACAGGTGCAGTGATTGGGATTACAAATGTGCATCTGCCTGTCACACACACACAGGCAGATACCCTGAACAGGTGCAATGACTGGTGGTATTAACAATGCGTGCGCTCACATAGGTATAGGTAGGAAGGTGCACGGAACAGTGAACAGGTGCAGTGATTGGGATTACAATGTGCAGCTGCCTGTCACACACACAGGTAGTCACTGAATGTGCTTGGCCTGGCAGTGGCACAGTAGGAATTAAGGTGCCAAAGGCCAGCTGCGACTGACTGACAGGGCTGTATATAATGCAAGTGGGCCACACACACACACAAACAAAAAAATAGATCACTAGAACAACATTAGCTCTCAAAAGAGCTGTTGAGGGGTGCTTTTTTAGCACTAAGAATCAGCAAGGAGCAAGCTAACAAGCCTACAAGAGCCTAAC
The DNA here is from genome assembly GCF_040937935.1 of Hyperolius riggenbachi. Taxonomy (NCBI): domain Eukaryota; kingdom Metazoa; phylum Chordata; class Amphibia; order Anura; family Hyperoliidae; genus Hyperolius; species Hyperolius riggenbachi. Next base: position 233,209,951 of record NC_090647.1, read on the forward strand.
TAAGCTTTCCCTATAGCTCTCTCTGCAGCAGCTCTCCCTTCTCTAATTACTGCAGGCACACGAGTAAGTCTAATGCCTGACGCTGCCTGCCTTTTATAAGGGGGGGGGGCTCCAGGAGGGAATGGCTACAATGTGCCTGCTGACTGTGATGTAGAGGGTCAAAATTGATCCTAATGATGCACTATGGGGGCGAATTGAACTTCCGCAAAAAGTTAGTGGTTCTCCGCGACCGCAAACCATGGAAGTTCACCGGTTCCCATTCGCTGGCGAACAGTTCGGGCCATCTCTACTCACCGAAAAGGAATTAGAAGTCATAAAACTTCTGTGTGGCTGTGTAGCTTGTTTAACATACATTTACTGAAAAAAATGCCAACACATTGCAAAGCTATAGAGTAGCAGATAGGTAGCAAAGCCAAGGCCGGTGATTTTGGCACAAGCTCACTTCTGCGCTGAGCATGAAATGGGTGCTGCCATAGACTAAATGTTATTACATCTACAGCGGGATTCTCAGTGTAATTCAGTTACTGGCGATTGGCGAACCCCAAATTACTTCTCTCTAGGGAGCAAGGGAATAGTATTTAACGTCGCCCGGAATTTCAGCGGCAGCAGGGTGAGCCATCATTCAGCTCACTCTGCGCCCAACTGACCAGGCAGCCGGATAATACCTCCCGGGCAGAGCTGCCTGCAGGCTCTGCTGGCGATAATCTCCCAATATGTATTTTGCTAAGGAATATGCAGTTGGCATAATCATGTGCTGAAGACCCACAGTAGCTTTAGGTTTTTAGAAGCCCCCACATCGTAAAAGATAAGAAAAATGTCTGAACATAAGCTGAATGCCAACTAGTGCTGCCGCTTGTAAGTGACATTCACATTCATGCCTGTGATTTAGGTTCAGGTTAAAGGGAATCTGAAGTGAAAGTAAACTTATGATATAATGATTTGTATGTGTAGTACAGCTAAGAAATAAAACATTAGCAGCAGAGATATGAGTCTAATATAGTTTTCAGTACAGGAAGAGTTAAGAAACTCCAGTTGTTATCTATGCAAAAGAGCTTCACTGATCTCTTCGACTTTCATAGTCGCAGAGAGCTCTGTCTTCTGAAGCTTCTCAAGTGTCTGTCACTGTATCTTGTTTTTTCTGCAGAGGAAAGTTCAAAAGGTCATTAGCCTGCTTTGTGAAATCATGTAGAAAGCTGAGTGTAGTGTGTAAACTGCAAATATTAGAGAATTAAGCAATGTTATATAAAAAAAGATATAACTGAAAATAAAAATATGAGACTATTTTCTTTGCTACTAATGCTTTGTTCTACACAACCAATTCATTATATCATAAATCTTTTTTGTTTCGGTTTCACTTCAAGGGCCGGTTCCTACTAGGAGCCGCGGCCATTTCCGATTCTGCCGGGGCTCTCATTATGTTGCAAAGAAACAGTGTGATTTGACGGGCAGCCCAATGTAGGTATAGGCAACAATTCCCCCATCCCTCTCGTATGCTTGGAAACGCTGTCAATTTGCTCAGAATTTGGCTCTAATGAAAACTGGCCCTAAGTCTTACTAACTTAAAGCAAAAATCCTTAAGTTAATAAGTTAAAATATTGCATAGAGATATAAATTCACATCTACCACATGCAAAACGTGCCTCGTTATAAAACAGCGTGTAATTAGGAATGCAGAAGAATTTTTTCCCACACAACTTTTACTACTTGGTGCTAGTTCATTTTCAGAAAGATCTCTGCTATTCTAAGTCCAATAAACAATGTAGCAATTTTACTGCAGGACGCTTTACATGCTGATTTAAATTGTAATAGAGGGAGGTACAAATAACATCATGGCAGAAAAGAATTTTTAAATAGAATCGCACACCTGGGAGAAATACTCATTACAGACTACCAGATATGGGCTATGATAAATGTAAACACCTCTCAGTGCTATAAAAAGCAGCGTCTAGTGTTGGCTCTCTTTTCATTCTGATTTATACAGTGGGTCGTCTATGATCTCTCTGTTGCAGAGGGTGAAGCCTTGCTACTAAATTACAAAAATGATCTCATTTGACAACTGATTTAAAGGACACAAAATAGCGGAAATAAGAAACTTGGAATGTAGCCCGGAAGAAAATGACATTGAAGGTATTTCAATTCAAACTGAGTTTTTTTTGTACATGATGTTGTAAACGTCACTGCCTGTAATTGAAATATGTTTGGATTTTTTCTAGACTTTTTCCAATACTGGTTTTGTTCTTGGAATTTCTGTGCAGTGGAGATTGACTTTCAACTTGGAAGATGCTCTTCAATAGGTATTCATAACTAGCTTTTCCCTACACATAACTACTTCACCAGCTAACAACTGTCGCCCGTAGGGATAGGGACTAAATCTCTAGGGCAACAGGTATGGTACAAGCTAGTACAGACGTGTCCTTTGGATACAGCAGAGCAATGTGTACTGTTTTTATGGGGGGATGAAGGAGGGATGATACCATGGTGCATAATGGAGTGCCTTTTGATGGGAAAGGTAAAGAGGAAAACAATGTGCTCAGACGTTTCCAATGCTTAAACACCCGCTGTGCCAGATCTTGAAAGTGCACCTAAGATGTAGTCAGCAAAAGGATTTATACTTACGGTACCTAGGGCTTCTTCCAGCTACCTGCAGTCTGCCAGCTCCCTCAATGTCTTTCTGGTCCCCTGCTTAAAAACTTGCTAACATGCATCCTTTTCTTATCCATTGAAAATCAGAGGCACAAAAAGACAAAGGCTGGAGAATTGCAGAAAAATCACACTCTGGAAAATTTTAAAAATCGCAATGAAACCTCACTGTTTGTAATTGCATTTGGTAGAAGAAAACATCCTGAAGAAAATAAATATCAAGCAATCTATAGTTTTAGCTTCTTGTAGTATTGGCCTATCAGAAATCATGAAGAAAATGGTGCTAAAAATGAATTGGTCTTTACTGATTTTACAGGTTTCAGTGATGAACAAAAAGTCATCCAAACATGCACATTTCCACAAAGAAATTAAGCCAAAGTCAGAAGCAGATGATCAATTAGCTGGAAGACTGGATCAGTGGAGATTTTTTTGCCCATCATTATTGCAGTAATAATATACACACTGACAACTAGAGAGGAGGGGTTTATTCAAATTTCAAGAGCAGTAGAGATGGAGTCCATGAAACACAGTTTAAGGCCTTTGTTAAAAGGGCAGCCGACAGGCGGTGAATTCACTGCCTGTCAGCTGCTCTCCTGCACTGGCTAGGTGCTTGTTAGCACTCAGTACTGATGATAAACAGATGCCCCCCTTGTAGAGTCACATCCTCTTCCGCCAGGTAACGCCAACACATGCCAGCTCTTAACAAGCGTGGCATTACAACCACTGCAATTCGGCTGCATTTAAATTGCACCCAAACTGCACTGGTGGGTGGCAGATGTAACGTTGAAGCACTCAGCAAGTGTTCAGTTCAGTTGTCCAATGGAAAGAGGCTTAACATCATAAGGGCTGGTCCACACTACTAGTGTTTTTTATAGTGTACCTGAGACAAGGGTGGTAAAGGCTGTGCACCCTCTTGGTTGCTCTACCATGGCCTGGACAGTTCTGCACCTGCACAGTTACAAGCCATGTAACTGTACAGCCCAGCCACAGAACGGTACCAGGGACGGGAATTTGATTGAGGAGACGACTGGCCAGGGCTACGCATGCACAGTAGTCAGCCACTAATGGGGCTGATTGTGGGAAAACTAGGCAAGAACGAAGGGGACTGGTTAACGAACGAGATAGGGACTGTAGGTTTGTTCTTAAAGAAAACCTGAACTGAAAATTAATAGTCAAAATAAGCATACACATGTCATACTTACCTTCCATGTAGTCTACTCCTCATTGTCTTTCTCCTCTCCCGCGTCCTGTTTGTTCACTGTGATCAAGGGGATTTTCCGTCCTCCATTTTGAAAATGGCCATTACCCATAACAGCTTTCTGGTCAGCACACAGTTAAACTGTAACATCGCCCACTTGAGCCATAGGGAAACATGGACATTACCTGGTACATCCGTTTTCCTCTCAGCTATAACTGACAGCAACTGATATTTTACTGACAGCAACTGATTTATTTCAGATCTGACAAAATATTGTCAGAACTGGAAGGGATTATTGTCAGAACAAAATTGTGAGCTTCTGAGAGGAACTGATGGCAAGGTAACTATGTAATGTTCATTTAAAGTTACCTCATATGTTTATTTTAAATATTTTTACTCAGTACAGGTTCTCTTTAAGTCGAAACATTGTGCCATCTTTGTCCCCTGTACCTCTTCTGTGCCCCCTTGTGCCTCCAGTGTCCCCCTCTGTGTCACCTCTGCCCTTTGTACCTGTTTATACAAGTTTAAAAGCCATTTTTTCTTTGATTTTTTTTAAATCAAATTTCTCAAAAACTATAAATCCAATTTTTTTTACATGTTCCCATGGAAACACAGAATCCATGCCGTTCGTATCGGCGGGTCGTTTGTAAGTCGGACGTTTGTAAGTCGGGGACTACTTGTAAATCTTCTTGCTCTCCATGACAAGTTTACATTAAGCACCAGTTATTTGAAAAGTGCTTGATAATGCAAAGCTATTTTTTTTAAATCGCATTGCTCAAGTGAGAACACATACATAGCATTACACTAGCAAGAACTTTTCAAATCTCTGGCAATTAGAAAAGTGCTGGTAGTGTGAACAAGCCTGAAGATATCAATTTTAACTGTGCAAACTGGCATTTCTGCCTGTCTGTGAAATCGTCATTGCCTCAACCCTGCAATGCAAGTGACATGTGAAGGGGCACATCAAGTTTTACTTTCTGCTTTGTGTAGACTGACTCATGAACATGTGATAAAAACAGAGACAAAAGAATCCTATGTGTCTTTCATGCCTGGTACACAGCATGCAATTTTCTATCAGATAGATGGGTCGAATCGATTATTTCCGACAGGTCTGATCTGATTTCCAATCGTTTTTCTGATCGGTTTTCCAATCACTTCTATACAAAATCAATCAGAAATACAATCGGAAATCAGATCGGACCTGTTGGAAATAATCAATTCGACCTGTCTACCTGATGGGAAATTGCATGGTGTGTACCAGGCATTAAACTAAGCCATACACCATTGTCATGGTTTCCTAAAGCTGTAACAAGTACAGACTGAAGCTGGAAGATAATATTTATTGCCGGTCAGTGGCAGAAGGAATTGTATAGTGATGATAAATGTTATGTGTGCTTTAGGAAAGATGACCTAGTTCACAGTCCAAAGAGCAGGGGAGGAAATGGCAGCACACGGTAGATCTTGAATAGTGATGTCATAGTCCAGACAGAATTCATTTTTGTTGATATGGAAAAGGTAGCAGTGTGGTAGAGTTCCATTGTAAAGTCTAAGAAACAGGGTAATGTCTGACACAATGCAACTTACTCAATAAACTTTAAATGCACAGACTAAAAGAAGCCTATTATATGCCTACATTTGTTTTATTTTCTCTTGCTTTGTCATTGCCTCTCCTTTTTCATCACAACACAGTTTCTCCCTGCAGGCGGTTATATCCTGATAAATGTTTATATTAAACATGTGAAAATCAGCATCAGAGTTAAGATAAAATTTCACACTTAATTAGAAGCCCAGAAGAGTTGTTCATTTTTAATTTAGAAAGATTATGGAGCGTTTTAGCCTGATTCTTGTGGCTGTACTGCAGGAATGAGCAGTGATCCTTTGTGATATGGTAATCTGCATTCCTTACAGCTTTTTATGCATGATATGCGGTATCACATTTACATAGAATTAGGGTGAGGACATTCGGTCATGATTAAAGTGACACCTTCATATTTTTTTCGGTGCTGGTCTTATTTGTATATGTGTGCTGTTGGGAATATTTTTTACTAAATGATCAATGCTTTCACTCACAAAATGTACTTTGCTCTAAAATAGTAAAATGGAAATATAACATACAAAATGTACTTTGCTCTAAAACGGTAAATGGAAATATAAGTGGCAGCTTCAAATTGGGCTGGCTGAACATTAGGTAGACAGCTAAAAGCTAAACACACTATTGAAATCTGTTCATCATGTGAACTGATTTACCTGCTAAAAGATATGTTATACTTTTTAGCCAATAGCCAATCCCATGATTCACTCTGACAATACTGATCAAAAACTCAGTGAACGTATCATACTTTATTACAATTGAATTAAATCTGAAGCAGAAAAAAATATGATACTTACCTATGGTGACAAAAGGCTTATTCAGTCTTATTCAGTCTTCTTTTTCCCCTCTTGATTCCCTTGTTCCTGTGCGGTCCTCCTCATTCCACATATTCCACCAACAGGCCAAATACATCTTCAGGGACCCCTGAAAGGCTTTGGGAGCACTTGTGTCCTTGAGCGCTCCTGAAAATGGTACTGCACATAGATTCACCAGGTACAGAGCCGCTTGTCGTCAGGAGCACTCGGGCTCCCTAAGCCCCCAGAGGGCGCCTGGTGGAAGCATGACTTTACCAGGGGACATAGTTGAGGAGAGGCTCAACAGCAGAGCCTTCCCTCTCCATAGGTAAGTATCTGACTTTTTTAAACTGCAGATTTGCTTTAAACAATATAGATTGATGGTCAATGAGCTTCTTCCAGATTACTAACTGGACAGTTAAAAACATGCTACATCGAAGTCGCAATTCATTCCTGTCTTACTTTCTGTATACAAGCTGTCAGTGTGTACTGGCAGTGTACATACTATCATACATAGTGACATCAATGTGAGATGCAGTAGAGCTTCACAGGGCTAACTGTCATTCTGCCAGTCCTGCTGAAGAGTATAGAAATATATATATATATATATATATATATATATATATATATATATATATATATATATATATATATATATATATATATATAGTTTTTTTAGAGGGTACAGAATAAAATGGTGAATGTTTACAGTGGCCTAGAATTCAGCTTAATTTTTGTGATGGGTGGATATTGAATTATACTTTTTTTTTCTTTACAAGAAAACTTGATATTTTGAGTTAAGCTTAAAGAGAATCTGTATTGTTAAAATCGCACAAAAGTAAACATACCAATGCGTTAGGGGACATCTCCTATTACCCTCTGTCACAATTTCGCCGCTCCTCGCCGCATTAAAAGTGGTTAAAAACAGTTTTAAAAAGTTTGTTTATAAACAAACAAAATGGCCACCAAAACAGGAAGTAGGTTGATGTACAGTATGTCCACACATAGAAAATACATCCATACACAATCAGGCTGTATACACCCTTCCTTTTGAATCTCAAGAGATCATTGTGTGTTTCTTTCCCCCTTCTGCTCTCATGCACTGAAGTTTCAGGCTGCTCTTTTCTTCCTGCAAACAGCTTTGCCCTTGTCTGTAATTCCTCAGTATGTGAAAGCCCAGCCAGCTCAGAGGAAGATTTATCCAGCTTGTAAAAGATAAGAGAGAAGGGAGAAGCTGCCCTCATCTAAATAATACACAGGCAGTGTGCATAGAGGGGCCTAGAAGGGGGAGTTCATAGCAGAACCACAACACTGAAGAACTTGGCAGCCTTCCAGACACAGGCTGACAAGTCTGACAGGGGAAAGATGCATTGATTTATTACAGAGACTGTTATAGTAGAAAGTGCTGCAGTAAGCCAGAACACATTAGAATAGCTTTTGGAACTTGTAGGATGATAAAAAACAGGATGCAATTTTTGTTACGGAGTCTCTTTAACCCAAAATTAAATTGGTAAATTCTGAGAGCACAGTTGTTGACTAGTATAAATGATAAGTTATTCTGGGTAATGTATTTTCTTATTATCAAATCTATATTAGTTATTTTTATGCTTGTCACGTGTTGCACATACTATAGTCGATGAGCACTTTTGCAGCAGTATACAATAGATAGACAACAACAAATAACATTTGTAAAGCGCTTTTCTCCCATGGGACTCAAAGTGCATAAGCATGGCTCCGACCATCGTGGTACAGAGGAAGAATTTTATAAGTCCGGAAAAGCCAGGCTAAACAGGTGGCTTTTCAGTCTGGATTTGAATAGCTCCAGGGATGGTGCTGTCTTTACTGGGTGTGGCAGGGAGTTCCAAAGAGTAGGGGCAGCATGACAGAAGGCTCTACCTCTAGATTTTTTGAGGTGCACTCTGGGAGTGACCAAGTTTATAGAACTTGCTGATCTGAGGTTGTGAGAGGTGTGGTGCAGCTTCAGCAAGTCCTTCATGTATCCAGGGCCCAGATTGTGCAGTGATTTGAATGTCAGCAGTCCAATCTTGAAGAGTATTCTCCATTCTACTGGTAGCCAGTGCAGTGAGCGAAGGATCGATGTAATGTGACAGTGGCGAGGCTGGTTTGTTAGCAATCAGATAAAAGCCAGATACCAAGTACCAGATACCAGGCTGACCTTACAGACATATTGGGGCATATGCAATTTACTTTTTCTCCTACGTTTTCTTCTACCTGATATTTTCACACCTTTTCAAAAGCCACCAGCAAGCTAGTGTAGGGGTCATCGGGGCTGGGTATTAGATGGGAGGTACATTTCCCAGGTATTTGGACTGTGGTCCCTTTAAAACCTTGTGTGGTCCTAGGAAAGGAGTCCGGATTTTGGTGGCAGCAAGCAGTTGCTGCTTGTGTTTTTTTTTCTTTTCAGGGCCGGACTCCTGGGATGGGAGGGAAGGAAGGGCGGGCCTTCCCATCCCACCTAGGTACACACCTGGTTGTCAGTGGGGCTGAGAGCCTCACTAATGTGGTGTTAATTAGATGCTAATGTATGCATAAGAAGCAGCCTCACAGGCAGTCTAGAGAGAGGTGTTGAAGCAGTAGCATGTCTGCTACAGAATCTCCTGACAAGGAATATTGGAGATCACTTGATGGAAGCCAAACCATACGATGGCCGGTTGTTAGTATGGCATTGGCCTGATGGAAAAAATGAACTTTGTTTAAACATGCTGGACTTTATACTACAAAGCTGAAGTAAGCTGACTGTTTATTTTTCACTTTTTACTGCTGAACTGAAGCTGTTTATCTTCTGCTGCACAATAAACGGACTTTATTTCATACATCTGTGTACTGCGTGCTGGCTGCGACCCCTCTAAACTTCACACTAGAAAATACTCAGAGTAATTTTGACAGTACTTTTTCACCTACTTTTAACCTCCCTGGCGGTGCATTTGTGTCAGGAATTAGGAGTCAAAAGCGGTACATTTTTTTCTAGAATTTTCGGCCTCCAATTCTTAAGTCATAATTTACCAAAATATGACAGACTAAAAGCCCGGTAGACCTTCTGCATATAAATAAAAGACTAGAACACAAATTTTGTGAATGAATTAAATTTATGAAGACACTTAAAATTTTTGAAACTATACAAAAAAGAGAGTAGTCAAAATCAGGGCAGAGATCGGTGCAGGCGGCAGGCAGAAAGTAGTCAAAAACATGTATGTATGTGCATGCATGTGTATGTATGTATGTATGTACATGCATGTGTATGTATGTACATGCATGTACATACATGTGTGTATGTGTATGTGTATATATATATATATATATATATATATATATATATATATATACACACACACACACAATATATATATATATATATATATATATTTATACATAGTAACGCTGCGTTATATTTGCAGGTAGGAAACTGACGTCACACTCCTGAATGTGCAGACTCCAGCTCTTTTATTTACAGAGCGGCTGGCAAACTATAGCAGCAACATCGAAATAAAACAAAAGGTAACAGAAATCCTAAGCCTATCAGGCTTCATAGTCTTCCTTACTATCTGGGAACCTGACTATGCTAGTCAAAGCAAACAAATGAAACAGTCATTTTGGCCTTCAGGCCCACTCACAGCTCAGTAGTCCCAGGAGCACTTTCTCTGTGTGTCCACTCTCTGGCTTAGCACAGTCTGACAATGCCATTTATGCTGCAGCTGCTCTACCAAGAGTGTCAGCAAAGTCCTGGCCTGTATTGTGTGGTCAAGTGTCCCATCCTCACACACTTGACTGAGCCAGACTCCCATTTCAACCAGGTTTTGTTCTGGTCAGCAGGGCTGGGACGACACAGAGGCAGAGGAGGCTCCAGCCTCGGGACGGAGTTAAGGATGAGCGATGTGTCTAAACCCCCCTCGGTTTGCCCATCGCTGTTTTCGCCTGTCATCTGCGCTATGGGCACGATCAGACACAACACCAGCATTTTTCTATGCTTTGCAGCTCGGGACTCACGTTGCCACTAGAGGACAAGCTTCCTTGTCTGCTATTAGTTGCAGCCATCTTTTTGTAGACCGGCAGTACATTCAATCATATCAGAGGAGACCACAGCGCCCCCTGCACTGAGGACACTTTTTAGGAGGCTGCCCTTGCTATCACACAAGTCATGTGACCTGCCCCCTCCTCCCGCGGGTTTTCTGCATGTCAGAATGTAGTCTGTGAGCTGCTGTCTGTGCATTTTCTAAACGTAAATCATCACAAGCACCGTTATAAAACATTAAAAATCTCTGGGCGGCGTTTGTAAAACGTTATTTATCTCCGGCGCCCTTTTTTTCTGTTCGGCGCCCATTAAACGATATTTATTATGGGAGTGAATGGTGGTGCCCTTTTTGTCAACTAGCTGCCTGCGCTCTTTTTTCCCAGCCCCCCCCCCCCCCCCCCGTCACACACCCCCTTCCCAGTGCTTTCTGGAGAGGGCATCCGCGTTGCAATGAAGCTTCCCAGGCCAATGTTCCACTGAATACTTGAAGTCCTGCAGAGCTAAGGACCAGCGTGTGATTCTTGCATTCCTGTCTTTGGCCAGAGCCATCCATCTCAATGGCGCATGGTCTGTGACAAGTCTAAATCTGCGCCCCAAGAGATAATAGCGAAGTGCTTCCAGTGCCCACTTGATAGCTAGGCATTCTCGCTCAATCATACTGTAGTTTTGTTCGGTGGGGCTTAGCTTCTTACTTACTTACCAGATGTTCTTCTCCATTAATTTCTTGGGACAGTACGGCCCTCAGTCCCACCTCTGATGCATCTGTCTGGACTATAAACTCCTTGGAGAAATCTGGAGCAATTAGGACTGGTTCTTCACAAGGGGCTCTCTTCAGCTCAGTGAAAGCTTTTTTGGTGGTTTCAGACCATGTAACTTTGCCTTCGACTGAACCCTTTGTAAGATCTGTCAGAGGTGCAGCTTTGGTGTATATACCTGTATATACATATACAGATACACAGGGCGATTTCTCTCTTTTCTTTTGCATTCATTTTGGACCTGAACATCTTTAGGTCCACTTTAAAAATTAGCCCCACCCCCACTGCGTGACGTCACGACGCCCCTGCCGCCGCCGCGCACTGATTGGCCCGAGAAGAATAGAGGGGACTTGGGGATCCCGGCGGCCGCAAATATTGACAAAAAGATTCGGGGGGAGAAACCTGGGTCCCGCTGGCAGCGCTTATCGCACCCAGTTCAGCAAAGAAGGAGGCACCTTTTTGACAGCCCGACCTGAGCACAGGCTTACCACTGCACACATACAAATCACAGCCCGTGCTCAGGTCGGACTTACCGCCAGAGAGGCTAAGTACTTTTTTTCAATTATAGAGCACTAGAACATTATTCTAGGAGAAAATTTAAGAGGAAAACTGAAGTGAATAAAAGGGCCATTGTAGTGAATTCTCTAGGCCTGAGTAGATTCTCATAAAATTGTGCACAAACTGCTAATATATGTGAGCATCTAAGGCACACAATTTTATTTACCAATATTAAAAAAAAGATCAATTATAAACTCCTATACAAAATATCACTAATCCCACTGCACAGATGCCAACAAACAGCTGGTGGACTTTGTATAGTAGTATTAGCTTTAAAGATTAGCTATCTAGTAAATATTCCTAGTTTCTGCCTCTCTGGAGATATGAACACAGCTCTCTTCTACCTAGTGTCTCTCATTAACTGCATAGGAAAAGGTTGTTCTAGTCCAGCCTTGCTGATTCTTAGAGAAGAGGATGCTTAAAGAGAACCCGAGGTGGATCTTCGGGGGGCAGATAGGACACAAAGGCATGTTCTCTGCCTAATGAAATGTGTCCCCAACCGCCTCTCTCTGCCCCCCCACCGCTTGCGCTATAGCCCCCCCCCCGACAAGATCTGTCGCTAACTCTAAGGTAAACACAGGAGAGAGGAATTCCCTGTTCAAAATGCCCACCAGGAATTCCTTCCCATTGGGCAGCTCTCTCTCCCTGGCCGCGCCTCCTGCCCTCCCACGCTTCCCTGCATGCTATGAGAGACACACAGTCTCTCAGTACAGCGTCATGACCCAGAGATCACGCAAGTGAAAGTGGGTCATTGCGGCCCACAGGAGCGGGTCAGTTTGTGCGGCTACCTGATCCACTCAGCCCGTGGATCAGGTAGCTTACTTTTTTTTCTCATTTTTTGAGCCCACCTCTGTCTCTCTTTAAGTCACAATGGGCTGATGCTGTCTGTGTGTTATGTTGGACGTAATAAATGATAACTATGAACAATATTTTGGCTACTTGAATTTCCAAATCTTAAAATGACAGTTCTCTGCTTACAATTCCAAAACTTGCATTTACAAAACTCTCTGTGGCAGAATTAAAACCAGGGGTGTAGCAATAGGGGTTGCAGAGGTAGCCACCGCATCGGGGCCCCGAAGGGCCCTCCCTTAACTACAGTATTAGCTCTCTATTGGTCCTGTGCTCATAATAATCACTTCTATAGATACTTTGAATAGTGGTAATTATTAACAAACTGTTCCCCATCCCCTTCTTGCACCTCTGACACAGTAGTTGCCATTGGCAGGTTTTGGTGCGCCGTATCAATTGTTATGTATAGAGTGTTTGGGGGTCCCATTGTAAAACTTGCATCTGGCCCACAACTCCTTAGCTACGCCACTGATTAAAACCATATTCAGAGGGATTCCCGCCATGATGAAGAAAGAGATACCAAGACAGAGTCTATTCTATAGAATCTGATGTTTCATCCTTAGAAATAATTGACATGAGTTTAGCATAATATTGAAAAAAACATAAGGTTAAAAAAAGCAAATAGAGGGCCATCTCTTATGGCTATCTTAATGTACACCATAACTAACGTCCATTTTCCTTCAGTTCAAACTTGTCATAGGACTAATATCACAAACAGTTTTCTATCTGACCTTGTAACAGAGACCCATAACATTTGCAGCATACAGATAAAATGTTTCTTGGTCGATTCTGAAGTCTGCATCTCCACACAGCGCAGAACAGACAAGTGATGGATTAAGCAGCTGAGCTATCTTCCTCTCATCTAATTCAGAAACATTTGCATTCCTTATTCTCTCCTGGCTAATTAGTTTTGTTTCTTTCCTTAAATGAAAGCATCAAAATCTCATTCCCTACAAACGCGTAAGCTCGAGCCTCTGGAGATACTTCACGCTAGTGTAGAATCCATCCACCTTCACGACATGTCCTCCACTCTCAGATATTTGTGGGCCCCGGCTTACTCTCTCCAGTGCCCTTCTTGGCTAGAGGCATTCTTATTTCACGATTGAAGTGATATCTTACAGCAATTCTTGGATATACCTCCAAATCTGGCTATGATTATTCATGTTCCAACTAACTACAACACACTTAGTTGATGACACCTCCCTGTCCCATTAAATGTGGGAGGCATTCTTCTGCTAACAATCTCCCTTGTCTTTGTTCTCTACAGGCAATGAGCAAACAATGGTGATCTGTAATCCTGACTCCAATGTTGGCACTCTGTGATATTTCCTTCCTGTGTAAGCTGCAAATTAGTCTAATATTCAATTAGACAAGCAGCAGGTGGAAGACTCAATTAGGGGATAAATTATTTGGGTGTCTGACAGTGACATCTTCACACACATCACTGTACACTTTATGTCTACACCAACCGGGAGCTGTGACTCATTCCTCCAAACAGGAGAAATTTCCTTTCATTATCCGCGGAACACGTTCTGGAGGAAGAATTTCACTGGAAGGGAAAAGAACGAAGAAAGCTGGAAGTTTACCCAGCTGATTTCTTAATAGTTTCTGCTGAATGAGAAATGAAGGGTTTGTTTTTGTTATGGTAATCCAGTAGGTTTTCTAGCTGACAACAGTACCAAGTTGGGACTACTGCAAAGAAAATGGGAGCTGAGGAAATTAGCTGCTGCTTAAAAAGCATATTTACGATGTTTATAATCCAAAATTCACATGGCACAAAATGTTCTAACACTTCTTGAGGGCTTTTGTTGTACCAAAGTTTTAACATATTTTAATATGCATTCCCCTGTATTATACCATTCATACATGAGAGTTGTTTAAAGGATAATTATGGGAAATCAACTAAAAATTGTTCACTGATCAATAATGAATCACTCTTTTTGTTGAAGCAGGTGGAACTGTCACGGTGACTTAGGTGCCATTGACTGCAATCAGCTTATGGACAGGGTGCAAGCATGCATGCTCAAGGTGAGTGACTGGAACCACTAATAAGATGAAAGGTAAGTAGTACTGTAAGGTTAGTATTAGGTGTAGATAAGGAAGGTTTATGTTAAAGGGGTGGTTGGTTTTAACAATTAGGGTCAGGCATCATTTAGTGGGATTGATTGGATCATTGGGTTAGGGTTTATAGTCCACCCAAACACGCAAGCACGCTGCCTGGGTGCCACCTTCTCCTTCACCCCTCACATCCAAACCATTGCTAGGACTTGCAATTGCATAGTTATTATTTAGTCACCGGGAGAAGCCGATAAACTGCTTACCCTGCTCCTACACAAATCCTGGTGGTGTTAATTACTATTCCACCTCCAGGCCACCATAGATAGTGGGGAAAACATTTAATTTGATACAGCTGCCAGTTATTGCTGGTAGACAAATTACAGGTTTTTTTTTAAGTAATTTGTACTCCACCCAAATTACTCACCGAGTGCACTATAGCCGTAATTCCTATGCCGATGGTGGTGCTGACTGCTCCAAAATCTCCTACACTATTTTTACAGCGTTCGCCACAATTCCATTTGCACAACATCTCCAAGATCTTCCACTGCCTGGTAGAGTTGGGCCGAACGGTTCGCCTGCGAACGGTTCCATGCGAACTTCAGTGGTTCACGTTCGCGTCCTGCAGGCGAACCTTTGCGGAAGTTCGGTTCGCCCCATAATGCACCATGAGGGTCAACTTTGACCCTCTACATCACAGTCAGCAGGCCCAGTGTAGCCAATTAGGCTACACTAGCCCCTGGAGCCACTCCCCCCCTACTAAAAGGCAGGCAGCGGCGACCATTACGGTCACTCGTGTGCCTGCATTAGTGAGAGTAGGGCGAGCTGCTGCACACTCTCTCTCATAGGGAAAGATTAGTTAGGCTTAGCTTGTGCCTGGCTGCATACCTGTTCTGTGAACCCGCCACTGCATACCTGTACTGTGAACCCACCACTGCATACCTGTTCTGTGAACCCACTACTGCATACCTGTTCTGTGAACCCACCACTGCATACCTGTTCTGTGAACCCACCACTGCATACCTGTTCTGTGAACCCACCACTGCATACCTGTACTGTGAACCCACCACTGCATACCTGTTCAGTGAACCCACCACTGCATACCTGCTCAGTGAACCCACCACTGCATACCTGTTCTGTGAACCCACCACTGCATACCTGTTCTGTGAACCCACCACTGCATACCTGTTCTGTGAACCCACCACTGCATACCTGTACTATGAACCCACCACTGCATACCTGTTCAGTGAACCTGCCACTGCATACCTGTACTGTTCAGTGAACCCGCCACTGCATACCTGTACTGTTCAGTGAACCCGCCACTGTACACCTGTTCTGTTCAGTGAACCCGCCACTGTATACCTGTTCTGTTCAGTGAACCCGCCACTGCATACCTGTTCTGTTCAGTGAACCCGTCACTGCATACCTGTTCTGTTCAGTGAACCCGCCACTGTATACCTGTTCTGTTCAGTGAACAGTTTGGTGTGTCAGTGTGAAGCAGTACCTTAATTACACTACCTGATTGATGTATACACATGCAAGATGTTTTAAAGCACTTTAGGCCTGTCATTTAGCATTCAATATGATTTCTGCCCTTAAAACGCAGCTTTGCGTCAAATCCAGATTTTTCCCGGGGACTTTTGACGTGTATTCCACTCTGCCATGCCCCCCTCCAAGTGTTAGACCCCTTGAAACATCTTTTCCATCACTTTTGTGGCCAGCATAATTTTTTTTTTTTAATGTTCGCATCCCCATTGAAGTCTATTGCGGTTCGCGAACTTTAACGCGAACTGAACCTTCCGCGAAAGTTCGCAAACCCGGTTCGCGAACCTAAAATCGGAGGTTCGGCCCAACTCTACTGCCTGGCCCCGGACACTGGAACTCTCTGCCACTGCCCATCAGATTTACCCCCTCCTTCAGCACCTTCAAACAACCCTTAAAACTAACCTTAAAAAAGCCTAACACACCCTGCCAATGCCCTAACTTTCTCTGCCAAGAACCTCTTGGTGCAGCCTCCCTCCTATCGTGTCACCACCCCTCTCTCTAGGTTGTAAGCCTTTGGCAGGGCCCTCCCTCCTTGTGTATCATTCTTGATTGTGCCCTATACCCACATATTAATGTGAACTTTGTGTTATTGGGAGTACTACTCCAGTGTATGATCTGGCATTGTGTATCGTATTGCCCATTACCTGTATGGTGTTGCCTGCCTGTTATCTGTAACCGTATTGATTGTCCACTGCTGCGTATATGTTAGGGATATATAAATCTAACAAATAAGAATAATAGTGTATATAGTCATGTCTCTCTGAATTGTTCATAGTATGTTTTGGCTCCTTTTTTGTTTATATCTGCTATCCCTATACCAGCAGTCAGTACATATACTGTATACCATCTGCGGCCATAGATTTCCCATGTTTCTCGTTCTCCCTGAAATAACAACTCTACCTGTGCTTTCCATTGGCTCATCTATCTGAGATCTCTTATGTGAACATCAGGTCTGATTACTTTTCTCTGTAATCATATCCCTTCTTATCCTGTCCTCAGGCCACATGTGCTGATAACAGGTATGTGTTTCAAACTACAGAGATGTAACACTATTGCATTCAACTTAGGAAGCACTGTGGGGTCTGCAGGGAGCAGAGAGACATGGGAAGCTGTCACACAAGCATGCAATGGCACCGTAAGGTTTAATGTGGAAAGAAGAGGAATGAGAGATCTTTTGGTTCATTTTCTCTATTTCTCCCATATCATGTTTTTGTGATAGTTTGCCATGCCAGATATTCCCATAATGCTACAGTGGAAGAAATCCTAACCTGATAACATTGGAAGATATTGCATTCTTGACCATTATTCCCCATATCATGGCATAAACGATCATGGTATCGACATCAGCCCCCTATGCACTGTTTGGATGTAAGCAGAAGATGCGGCGAAACTTTTTGGGAGTAGGATCATTTTATTATTATCCTAAAAAGTAACCAAGTAGGTGGAATATCATACAAAATGGTACTTTCGCAGACAGCCATAAATATATTTTTTCTACAGGAAGCAGTTTAATGAGGCGAGAGATAATGGGAAGCTCAGGGAGGTCAAGCTTTTTTTCCTGCTTGTTTTATTTATTTTTTTACTCTAGTATATAGATATGCTAAACAGAGATGAGCAACCTAAGCAAAGGTCAGCCTTGCTTACAGAGATCTGCACAGTTTATAAAGAAGGAAATTCTATGAAAATGTATGGGTATTCAGGAAGCAGTAAGTCACTGGTTTACCTTCTATAGACCAATGAAAGGATTAAGCACAAGGCTGGACTTCATTATACTGGAAATTTCACTGAGGAAAAACTCCCCAGAGCAATTATATGCATTGTTAGGACCCTATCAAGGTTTGCTGCAGTACTTTATCCATGTACGTTCTGGAATTAATGATATTAGCCAATGCGGTGTGCTCCTGATAGGAAGTAGTGAGAGTGAGTGATCACTTCTGGAGTAGAGAAATAGACAGTCTGACAAATATGTGGCACACCTTTTGGTGTTCCATATCAAAGCTACATAAATGGAAAGATCACAACCATGGGCGTCCGCAGAAATTTTTCCAGGGGGGGCAAAAAGGTGGGGAAGAAGCGTGCGGCATGCCGTGCCGAAAACTGAGGTTAAGTTGTGCGGCGCGCGTAGCATGCCGAAAAATATGAGGGTTACGTTGTGCGGCGCGCATAGTGTGCCGAAAAATGGGTGTGGCCATGGAGCAGAATGTGGGTGTGGTCACGGGTGGAGACAAATTTACATGAACTTAGCAATGGTGGGACATTAGATTAGGACAGTGGTGGCGGACCTTCTGGAGGCCGAGTGCCCAAACTGCAACCCAAAAGTCACTCATCTATCGCAAGATGGCAACAGCAATTTAAACTAAATACAAACGTTTTAACTCATACATGAACATTATGGAAAATCCAAGTTGAAAATAAACTGTGAAGATAAACAATTTCATCCATCCTACTCCTGAAAAATGTATTCATTTTTTTAGAACCTCCCAGTTTTATTTTCTGTTTTAAAAAGCTAAAAAAAAGTAGGTTTAATGCTATTTTCTCATATGATGATGATTCAGCTTTTCCCATAGTCTCTCAGTTAACAATCATGTGACCCCCAACAAGACAAATTCAGCAATCATGAGGACCCCATCAAGACAAATTCAGGAATCATGAGGCCCCCAACAAGACAAATTCAGCAATCATGAGGCCCCCAACAAGACAAATTCAGCAATCATGAGGCCCCCAACATGACAAATTCAGCAATTATGAGGCCCCCAACAAGACAAATTCAGCAATCATGAAGCCCCCAACAAATCATGAGGCCCCCAACCAGACAAATTCAGCAATCTTGAGACCCCCAACAAATCATGAGGCCCCCAACAAGACAGATTCAGCAATCATGAGGCCCCCAATAAGACAAATTCAGCAGTCATGAGGCACATAAATAGACAGCATTTCACATAAATAGGCAGAATGCCCCCTTTGTAGACACCTATCACCTGGCTTCTGAATTCTCCTCTACTGGCTGCTGTGCCTGGCTGGCCTGACAATACTATTTTTGGCTGGATTAGGGATGATGTGTGGGCTGAAAGGCCTTGCAGCAATGGCGGTGATGCTGTGGCCTGGCTGGAGGTGATGCTTTGGCCTGGATGGCAGTGATGCTATGGCTTGGCTAGCGGTGATGCTATGGCCTGGCTAGCGGTGATGCTATGGCCGGGCTGGCGGTGATGCTGTGGCCAGTCTGGC
Organism: Hyperolius riggenbachi; assembly: GCF_040937935.1. NCBI lineage: Eukaryota > Metazoa > Chordata > Amphibia > Anura > Hyperoliidae > Hyperolius > Hyperolius riggenbachi. The sequence goes on from NC_090647.1 coordinate 233,229,190, forward strand.
AGTGATGCTGTGGCCCGGGCTGGCGGTGATGCTGTGGCTGGGTTGGCTGGTGGAGATGCTGTGACTGGGTTGGCTGGCGGTGATGCTGTGGCTGGGTTGGCTGGAGGTAATCCTGGGCTGTGCTTGGCTGGTTGAAGTAAATGCTGGCCTGACTGATGGTGATGCTGTGACCTTTTTGAAAGTGATTCTGGGCTGGTTGGCTGGTGGTGATGCTGGGCTGGCTGGCCTGAATAGTTTAGGTAGTGACAGATGACCCTTAGTTTAGGTAGTGCCAGGAGTCCCCCAGTTTAGGTAGTGACAGAAGCCCCCCAGTTTACGTAGTGACAGGAGCCCTCCAGTCCAGGTAGTGACAGGAGCCCCCCAGTTCAGGTAGTAACAGGAGCCCCCCAGCTTATTTAGTGACAGGAGCCCCCCAGTGTATGTAGTGACAGGTGCCCCCCAGTTCTGGTAGTGACAGGGACACAGGGACCCCCAGTGTATGTAGTGACAGGAGCCCCCAGTTTAGGTAGAGACAGGAGCCCCCCAGTTTAGGTAGTGACAGGCACCCCCCAGGTTAGGTAGTGACAGGGACCCCTAGTTTAGGTAGTGACAGGGACCCCCAGTTTAGGTAGTGACAGGAGCCTCCAGTTTAGGTAGTGACAGGAGCCCCCAGTTTAAGTAGTGACAGGAGCCCCCCAGGTTAGGTAGTGACAGGGACCCCCAGTTTAGGTAGTGACAGGTGCCCCCCAGTTCTGGTAGTGACAGGGACACAGGGACCACCAGTGTATGTAGTGACAGGAGCCCCCAGTTTAGGTAGAGACAGGAGCCCCCCCCCCCAGTTTAGGTAGTGACAGGCACCCCCCAGGTTAGGTAGTGACATGGACCCCTAGTTTAGGTAGTGACAGGGACCCCCAGTTTAGGTAGTGACAGGAGCCCCCCAGCTTATTTAGTGACAGGAGCACCCCAGTGTATGTAGTGACAGGTGCCCCCCAGTTCTGGTAGAGACAGGGACACAGGGACCCCCAGTGTATGTAGTGACAGGAGCCCCCCAGTTTAGGTAGTGACAGGCACCCCCCAGGTTAGGTAGTGACAGGGACCCCTAGTTTAGGTAGTGACAGGGACCCCCAGTTTAGGTAGTGACTGGAGCCCCCACTTTAGGTAGTGACAGGAGCCCCCAGTTTAAGTAGTGACAGGAGCCCCCCAGGTTAGGTAGTGACAGGGACCCCCAGTTTAGGTAGTGACAGGTGCCCCCCAGTTCTGGTAGTGACAGGGACACAGGGACCCCCAGTGTATGTAGTGACAGGAGCCCCCAGTTTAGGTAGAGACAGGAGCCCCCCAGTTTAGGTAGTGACAGGCATCCCCCAGGTTAGGTAGTGACAGGGACCTGTAGTTTAGGTAGTGACAGGGACCCCCAGTTTAGGTAGTGACAGGAGCCCCCAGTTTAGGTAGTGACAGGAGCCCCCAGTTTAAGTAGTGACAGGAGCCCCCGAGGTTAGGTAGTGACAGGGACCCCCAGTTTAGGTATTGACAGGAGCCCCCCAGGTTAGGTAGTGACAGGGACCCCCAGTTTAGGTAGTGACAGGAGCCCCCCAGGTTAGGTCTTGACAGGAGGCCCCCAGGTTAGGTAGTAACAGGGACCCCCAGTTTAGCTAGTGACAGGAGCCCCTCAGTTTAGGTAGTGACAGGGACCCCCAGTTTAGGTAGTGACAGGAGGACCCCCCCAGGTTAGGTAGTGACAGGGGCCCCCCGGGTTAGGTAGTGACAGGGACCCCCAGTTTAGGTAGTGACAGGAGCCCCCCAGGTTAGTAGTGACAGGGACCCCCAGTTTAGGTACTGACAGGAGCCCCCAGGTTAGGTAGTGACAGGGACCCCCAGTTTAGGTAGTGATAGGAGCCCCCCAGGTTAGGTAGTGACAGGCGCCCCTCAGATTAGGTAGTGACAGGGACCCCCAGTTTAGGTACTGACAGGAGCCCCCAAGGTTAGGTAGTGACAGGGACCCCCAGTTTAGGTAGTGACAGGAGCCCCCCAGGTTAGGTAGTGACAGGTGCCCCCCAGGTTAGGTAGTGATAGGGACCCCCCAGTTTAGGTAGTGACATTGACCCCCAGTTAGAAAGTGACAGGTGCCCCTCACACACCATGTCACAGCAGCCCAGCGTCAGACCTCAGTATCAGCCGGCGACCCGACCAGTTAGAGCAGGCACACAGACACACCACGCTGTATATGCGGAAGTGATGTCACTTCCGCATGTCAGTGCGGTGTCCTAGGTCCTAGCGCCCGCACTATTGGTCGCCGGCTGATCAAGGTCTGACGCTGGCAGCGGGGGCGGCAGCGGGGGCGGCAGCGGCGGTCGGAGGGGGGGCAGAGGCGGCCAGGGGGGGCAGCGGGTGGCCAGGGCAGAGCAGATGCCCCAATTTGCCCGACGTGCGGATGCTCGTGATCACATATAACCAGCAAACCACACAAAGTGCAGGGCTTAAGTTTTACAGCCTGCTCAAGGCACATTCTGACAAATCAGTGTACAATGAAGGGAACAGACAATGATTTGAATCCCTCCACTCAGGGGCATAACTAGGGGAGCAGTCCCTGTGACCAAAGGTGGTGGTGGTGGTAGTGGGGGGGTCAGATCTGTAACGGTGGCCCAACTACTACTTCACTCTGTCCAATAACGGAGTCAATCCTTCAGGTCAGGTGTGAAAATTATGATGTCTACACTTGTTTTATGACCCTTGTAAGGTGGGCCCCCAGACTGTGAGGGTCAGCAAGGGTACGCAAGGGAAAGAGTGTTAGCACTGGGGAGCCCCATCAAAAATTTGCTGGGGGATTTGTAATTATGCCCCTACCTCCACTCTAACAATATGTTACGATATATTGAAGCAGGAATAGTATAACTGAATTGTTATTTGTAGTCACTTTTTAAAGGAGAATCTATGACAAACTGTTGCCCATAGTCCACAGCTGGAGTTTCACTACTCATGTAGCCAAACTCAGCATCAGAGACACTAGTTAGTGACGTTTGATAGCGGAGGTGTCAGTCTTAAGTGTTGCAAGAGGGGAGTTTAGTGTTAGGCATCGATGGGGGGAGGTTAATATTAGGAATAGGTAAGTGAGAGGTCAGTGTGTTAGGCATTAGGCAAAGATGCAGGAAAGGTTAGTGTGAGAATAGGATGCAGGGAAGGTTAGTGTGAAACTAGGATGCAGGGAAGATTAGTGTGAGAATAGGATGCAGGGAAGGTTAGTGTGAGAATAGGATGCAGGGAAGGTTAGTGTTAGAATAGGATGCAGGGAAGGTTAGTGTGAGACTAGGATAAGATAGCCAATAGTAGTAGAACATCGGTACTGTTACAGATATTCTACTAATTTTCTATTTTACTAATGGCAAAAACTTTTTTACTCATAGTGCTTACAAATGGATGCCCATGAGGTGAGTAGTGTCCTTCCTGCCACCATCCAACTTCATGAGGCAATGTAGGTAAAGGCTGTATACAGCTCTGTGTGAGTGACCACTGTGTCATGGACCAGTTATTGGAAGTGGGTTGTGTTAAGAGGAGCAAACTGTGGGCTCCAGGCAACATCTATTTGCCCAGGGTTCCCCTCTGGTAGCATTCACTTACAATGCCTTTTGTAAGCAGCTGTGTATGTTATAGAAGTTTCTATTTTTTCCCCTTTTTTTATTTACAAAATTGATTTATTTTTTAAGAATAGTAATTCAAAGAAATGCAAGATGTTTCAACAGAGTTCCCAATCATGACAAATAAACAACCCATTACGATTCTATACTTGTCAGTTTGTGACAAGCAGCGCTTAATCTATGAAATCAACAGATGCAAACAACCTTCTGCGTAAAACATTGCCATTCACCATCAAAACAATCAGTGCAAAATTATATATGAGTCTGCCAATCGAATGATAATTTCTCCAATCCGAATCACTTGGTGATGTCCAACTTTCAAGTGTTTTGAATGTGTGAATTATGTGTCACCAATGTGGCACTGATTTTCTCACAATTAAAATAATCTGTGTGATATATATGGTGATTATGCTTGTTGTAATTCAGGCCAGAGCAGTATTTCTTAAGTCACCTTTGCGGTTTCACCCTTAGAAATAAGAAAGGTGGAGACACAGCTCTGTATAAATGGATAATTACACTTACCCTTTTGATGCTTGCTAAGAATATAATCAACTTTATCTATACAAATTAAGGCTATATTGTACAGTCATAATGTGGTAAAAAAAGCAAAAAACAAAACTTGTATTTTCACAGACAACAGAGCAAACATTCCTTCAGTAATAGGGTTGCTTGTTTTACCCACATAGTATTTTTTTAAGACTTTGAATGCTAATTTCCATGTAGGCATGTTGTAGTATATTACGAAAAGTGTAATTTTAGAGGGAAATTTCATTTTCATTAAAGTGGTTCCCCAGGCATAAGTATAAAGGCGTTTTTTTTTTTTTGAATTCCCATTCTGCCACCATCCAGATGGCAGCTGAAATAAATAGCAAGTCCCCAGTCCCACATATCAGAAAAACACCTCAGTAATCTACCTCCCATGATTCATTGCACATGCTGATAAGTTCAAATGAGGCTGTTCTGTCTCTTATTTCCATAGGCAGTGAGTTAAATAAAAAACGGATGGTACAAATGCTGCAGAATCTGCTGGGAAGTGTTTAGATGCCACTAGGTTGTTGAGGGACCTCCAAATGACTGCATAAACATTGCCCATAATGCACTGTGCTGCTAGAGTACCGCATAACAATGAAGGAAGCTGGTGTTCAGAAATCAGTTCCTATGTAGCATGTCAGAGGGTCATGGGGATATAGATATGCCACTGCAGGGAGCCATGGAGATGGCTGGATGTGCTGATTAAAGAAGGCAAAGGATGCAGCATAAGGTGCATACACACGCACTATGGCCGCCAACGATGGCGATGGGTCCGTCAGACCCTCCCGCTGGGCGGACTTTCAGGCGACAGTAGCGCGTGTGTATGCGATGTCGGCAGACTGATAAGGCTGTTTCTGAACGATCCGCTCAGCGGATCGCTCAGAAACAGCCTTATCAGTCCGCCAACAGTGCGTACACACGCGCTACTGTCGCCTGAAAGTCCGCCCAGCGGGAGGGTCTGACGGACCCGTCGTTGGCGCCCATAGTGGGTGTGTACGCACCTTTAGACAGGTGCGATATGACACTCTGCATTAACCTCAGAATGTCACCCCTCTGATGGGGACACTCGGTGGGCACCACTCATGCACACCCATAGGGATGAAGAAAGGGGGCGGACGTGGGGGCACCTACGGGCTCTGGGACATTGGGTAATTACTCAGTTTGCCCCTATGGAAGCACAGGCCCTGTCTACATTGATGGTTCCTAAATCTATTGTTTGCAAATCATTAACTGTTGTCATTCTGATCAACAAACGTTGTCCATCTGTATATACTAAAAGTAAACATACATGCATTCAATTAAATTCCGGATACACTGACTTTTTTGTGTTTGTAAGCAATACAAAATGCTAAACAATAAAATAAAAGACGCATTCTAGTGTTGGTTTTGTATGTCTTGTTCTGAAAGAAAACACCATGACTACAGTATAAATATATCCTATATTGTCAGTCATTTTATACGTTGATCTGGGCTGTATAAAATCTATAAGTATCTGCTTTGTTTTTTTCAGAGGTTGAAACATTCATGCAGTTTAAATTTAGCTAGATTTGGACACATTACAATAAAAATGACAAGTAAGCTAGGAGATTAAATGCACAAAGAATGTATGGTAATTATGTATACAAAAACAAAATCCATTCCTATGGATACATTTTCATGAGCACTTATGAATAGATTAGCATTACAAATGCTTATGCTAAATCTCCAAAAAATAGGTCACTTTAGTGAACCTAGCCTATAAAATGTTGCTTTGTTAAGGGAGAATGTTTTCACTTTTCTCATCATCAACATATGTTGCCCTATTGTTTCTTGACAGCTTCTTCCTTCTCCAACTGTCAGTTTCTGTGTTAACATAACACTAGAGATGGAAGCAGAGGAACTGCAGTTTTTTCTAAAATGTCTTCTCATAACTAAGCCTAGTGAACTGCCCAATGTACAGCTGGTCATCATTAGACCACTGAACTGCTTCCAACAAGAATACAGTAATGCATGGGGATTTTATAGTTCCTGTGCTTGGAAACTAATATCAACCAGGAATGGGCAAGAACGCCTCTGGCAGACTACCAAAAATTTCCTAAAACTTTGCGTACTTCTGTGAATTGTTTTCAAAGCCAATTTGCCAATTCCTTTAAAGTCAATGGGCCAACTTTTTAAAGTACATATCAAAAGCCCTTATACATGTTAGAACCACCAAATTTGCTAAGTGTGTGTTGGAGAACAGTGGCAACAAGGACGTTTTTTTCCAAAAGAGTTGATGACTTTCCAGAAATTCACAGTTAAAGTGACAGCAGGAAAATAGGAATTTTGCGTGATGGACAGAGTACAGAAGGTTGCAGGAACATAAGGCCGTACAAGCGGGACATGAGATAGAGAAATGGTGGCACTCAATGCACTAGCAGCCGTCTCAACCATCAAAAAAAAAGCAGGAGAGAGCATTGTTTGCTGGCATCATGAACTGGATGATATCTGAAATGAATGCCACCCATATAAGTGTTTAGAAGTAGTGCAGTGACATTAGAACCACGGATAGAGGACCTGAGTATGAGCATGGGTTAGCAAGTAGCAAGCAGTAGCAGTGTGAGGGCAGCTATTGCCAGGGAGTCTGCATTGCTAGCTGGGATTGGAATAGGAGTTGGGTGGACTGCATCAGCAATGCCACTCAGAAGTGTACATACAAGTAGTGCCAATGGAGTACTGATACTGAAAAGCAACAGTAGAAAGAGGCGGAAGTGGGCCCTGAGAAGGAGCATGGACTGCATTGCTAGTTGGCAATATGAGCCAGGCAGAGTGCATCAACCATGTCACTGAGATGTGTACATACAAATAGTAAAAATAGTAGAGTCTACTGTATCTGGTGCAACACAATCCAACACATCGGTGTCTTAAACAGTAAAATAAAAGAACGTTCAATTTTTTAAACTACTGGGTGGAGGCACCCAAAAAAGATATACAATTACTAGAAACATGTTGAAAGGAGAGGTAAAATTGACTTACCTCCATCTGAGGATACACAACAGGCATATAATGTAATGTGGAATTTTATTGCACGAAAAACACCAGAACAACACATTTCACGTGCCTGTCCCCCTTCTTCAGGTCAATGATGGCAAAGTGCCAACGGCTGGGTTTTATTTTGGCTCGAGTGCATTGTCCTTGTGTTTTTTGGTGAAATAAAATAGAACAATTCCACCATGTATGCACCGTAAGTGAATGTGTCTACTATAAGTGAGTTTGTATATACTGTAAGTGAGTGTGTATTCCATAAGTGAGTATGTATACTATAAGTGAATGTGTATATATTGTAATAGTGCCAATACACGGTACAATTTTTTCATGTTTTTTCGATTAAATAATGTTGTTAGATTATTCCGTAAGATCGAATACAAAGATTTTTCCAACATGTCCGATCATATTTTTATTGAAAAAATGGGAAATGGTTCATTTTTCTTGATTGAAAAACAAGATTATTTTTGATTCGATCGCTTTGGTCGAATAAATTGAATGTTTTTATTGCACCATTTATGGACACCATAAGTCAGTGTGTATTCTATAGGTGTGTATATTGTAAGTGAGTGTGTATACTACAAGTGTGTGTGTATATACTGTAAGTGAGTGTGTATACTACAAGTGGGTGTGTATGCTATAAGTGAGTGGGTATATACTGTAAATGAGTGTGTATATACCATCAGAGAGTGTGTGTACTACAAGTGTGTGTGTATATACTGTAAGTGAGTGTGTATACTACAAGTGGGTGTGCATACTATAAGTGAGTGGGTATATACTGTAAGTGAGTGTGTATATACCATCAGTGAGTGTGTGTACTACAAGTGTGTGTGTATATACTGTAAGTGAGTGTGTATACTACAAGTGGGTGTGCATACTATAAGTGAGTGGGTATATACTGTAGGTGAGTGTGTATATACCATCAGTGAGTGTGTGTACTACAAGTGTGTGTGTATATACTGTAAGTGAGTGTGTATACTACAAGTGGGTGTGCATACTATAAGTGAGTGGGTATATACTGTAAGTGAGTGTGTATATACCATCAGTGAGTGTGTGTACTACAAGTGCGTGTGTATATACTGTAAGTGAGTGTGTATACTACAAGTGGGTGTGCATACTATAAGTGAGTGGGTATATACTGTAAGTGAGTGTGTATATACCATCAGTGAGTGTGTGTACTACAAGTGTGTGTGTATATACTGTAAGTGAGTGTGTATACTACAAGTGGGTGTGCATACTATAAGTGAGTGGGTATATACTGTAAGTGAGTGTGTATATACCATCATTGAGTGTGTGTACTACAAGTGTGTGTGTGTATATACTGTAAGTGAGTGTGTATACTACAAGTGGGTGTGCATACTATAAGTGAGTGTGTATACTACCCGGGAGAGGAGCTTTTATGATACAGAGGTACTCTGATCGAATGTAGTTTTGCTGCAAAGCTGTGTTTTAAAAGGTGTTTTTATACGAGACTGTCAGTACATGCCAAACGGGCTGAATTCACTGAGGCTGATTTATGTACTGTTGGAGCTGAGATTTGTTAAATGCATAAAGTTGATCAACTTTTTTCATAGATAGGATCCTAACACGATCTATTTTTTGGAGCAGTTGCTGGAATCGAATCCCTATATATATGCCCCGTGGATCAAACGTTATTGAGAACTGCCAATTAGCAATTCAGAGTCTAGGTGCAGATTTTATTCAGATTGAATAGGAGGAGGTGTGTGCTACATTTGAGAAGTATATGGTATGATTGCTAATTGTATGGATGGTATGAGTGTTTGATCCACAGGTGTGGTTTTTTAACTTTTTTTTTATTCTTGTTTATGAGAAATATATAGATTAAATTAACAATTGGTTAGTACTAGCGCGTGTTCCTTTGTTTATTAATTGTATACTATAAGTGAGTGTGTATACTATAAGTGAGTGTGTTTATACTGTCAGTGAGTGTGTATACTATCAGTGAGTGTGTATACTATAAGTGAGTGTGTATACTATAAGTGAGTGTGTATACTATAAGTGAGTGTGTTTATACTGTAAGTGAGTGTGTATACTATCAGTGAGTGTGTATATACCATCAGTGAGTGTGTGTACTGAATGTGTATACTGAGTGTGTATACTATCCTGTGATGACTTGCAGCCTAGTAAGTAAGCCTCGATGTCCTTTCTGTTCAGTCCAAGTGAATGGCACTTATCACATCCTCCTCTGTATGCAGTCTCCATCACTTTCTGTTTTTTCTGCCTTCCATGATCCTCCACATAAATCACATACGCTGTGCTTTCCCAGTCCCCATATTTTCTGCTCTGAGCATCCTTTGGTTCTCCTCACTGTATCTCACTAACTATACACAATACTCTTATCATCTGCATACACTGCCTCCTCAGTCTGTCTTCTCTAAATGAAATCTCTATTATTAATGTAAGAAGACAGTTTCCTCAATAGCATTAGCAGAGTCGTATAAAGAGCAGAGTAAATAGCTGCAGAATATTTACTCGATGCTATAGGCAGATGTGTAATGCGATGATTGTTAACTCTTTTACATTATGTTCTCTGGGGATGAATCCGGTAAGGGAAGCCATATATGTTGGTTGTATACACTGCAGCGAAGTAAAGGTATTTTCCATAAACCTTTTATTGTTTTAGGTTAAAGGACTGAAGTGAGAAGAATATGGAGGCTGCCATATTTATTTAATTTTAAACAATGCCAGTTGCCTGGCTATTCTGCTGACCCTCTGCCTCTAATACTTTTAGCTATAGACCCTGAACAAGCATGCAGAAGAGCAGGTGTTTCTGGCATTATTGTCAGATATGACAATATTAGCTGCATGCTTGTTCCTGGTGTGATTCAGACACTACTGCAGCCAAATAGATCAGTAGGGCTGCCAGGCAACTGGTATTGTTTAAAAGGAAATAAAAATGGCAGCCTCCCTATACCTCTCACTACCGTTGTGCTTTTATAATAATAAAAAAAAAATCAGACACTTGACTACATGCAATAACATTATGCTTTAGGCCATGTATTGCAGAGATTGTGTAAATCTATTCATACATGGATCAATAGCTGCTTGATTCTCCAAAAATTGTTTATGCCTTGATTGAAAATCAATTTGGGAGTAGCAGTCGATGGACAACATTGCACCATTTGATCTTGATTAGATTTCATCTGAAATATGATTGAAAATCAATCAAGCTACTGTCTTCTTAGCATTTTACTACCTGAGACAGTAGAAACCTATGAAGCTGTTGCTTCCCCGATGCTCTTTTCAACAAGAAATGTACTGCTGCTTCTGATGGCTCTTTCAGTTGATAAATTGTCCGAATAGATTGGAGGTTTATAGGTCAGCAAGGTTAGGATGAATTGATCGCTAGAAGATTCAAATATTACCATAACACATATAGCAAAAGGAAACTTCTTATCTGAGGTCATCTATACACAATAGTACAGTAATTTGAAATGGTGCAAATGTCCTGTATATATAACATGTAACCACAACACATACTGTACAGGAAATGCAGTAAATGATTCAGGATATCCACTTTTATGGTAATTTTCCTGGCTTCAGCATCAGAAACACTTCTGATATCTATATATATATTGCTGTATATAAAATATAGCCCTGCACTCCCAATGATGTTTAGCCTAGGCTGATTAGCTACGTGAAATTCCCCAGAGCATTCTAGGAGACTCGGCATATATATTTTGTACTGGCTTTGGAACTCTCAGTAAACAATCATTCCACAGAGATGACCTGAAAGCACTAAAGATGTTGTCACATGTGATAAATTTCGAAATGTAAATCAAGGAGAGGAAAGAGTGGCAATTGTTTGTGAAGCTAAATTTTAATTGGCCCTGAGCCCACTGCTAGAAACAAACAGAGCCCAGGTAAGGTAAGGAACTCTATTCATGTGCCTTTAAAATTGATTGCATTTTCCCTTTAATTAGACAAAAAAATAAAGCTCCCTGACAATTGACTGCTACACACTAAAAATTAAATCTCCATTTAATTTTTGCGATCACGATTTTCACTACGGTGGGTTTGTAAAGAGTGATTGTGACATGGTTTTGACTTCTGGTTGGGAGGGAAAACATACAAATCCGATCATTTTAAATGGAAAGTCACAAAAAATTGAATAGCACTGCATTTGCTGTGCAATGTTCTTGCACTCCCATTGATTTAACCCATTGACAAATGCAGGAAAAATGCTTTTGGGGTAAAGTGGGGTTGCACCAATGTGGAAAAAGTACCACAATGACTACATTAATGACAGTGCCCTTGCAAGTGGCAAAATACATGCACTTTGATTATTTAAATGAAGCACATGCAATTTGACATCTACTGAATCAAACACTTAAAGGACACATTTGAGTAAAAAACAAACAAAAAAAAACTACTTACCTGGAGCTTCCTCTAGCCCCTGGCAGCCGATCTGTCCCTCTCCACAGCTCTGGTGTCCCGGGCCCTCCGTTGCAGATGTCGACCTCGCCAGGTTGACATCTTCTGCGTGACAGAGGGGACCCCATGGACAACAGAGCTGCAAGCAAGGGACAGATCAGCTGCCAGGGGCTGGAGGAAGCTCCAGGTGTCGCAACTCGGGGGAATACATAATTTGGCCATTGGCTATTGCCAGTGGCCAATTTAACTCTTTTTTTTTTTAAATTCAGTTCCAGCTACCAGTGGTGTGACAAAATTAGCTGATTTGATAATTTTACCAATACTCTACTAATGGTCAATACCTGTGCTCTTTTTACATGTATGCACCAAGCTAGGGCTGGGTTTACCATAAGGCATTGTAGGCACGTGCCTACAGGCGCCTGATGATGGCAAGGTGGCTCACTCCCCTACCCTAGTGCCTCCCTCCCTCCTTCCCTATGACTCCCAAGCAGATCATAAATGAGAGGTTACTCACCCAGCTCACTGATGAGATCTCCCTTCAGTCAAGGGCACCACTAGCTACTTGATACTGATACTACCTTGATACTACCTAATGCTGAGGGACACCTGTAGCTACATGTGATGGACAAGGGAAGCCAGCCAGCACACTTGAAGTGCAGTTCGGCAAGGGTTTGTAGGTTCATGGAAGGCGAAGTATAGGGTGCTAGGAGATCTGTGCCTATTGGCTCCTGCGATGTAAATCCGAGCCTACACCAAGCTAAGCCTACATATCTCTACAGAAATCTTTCAGTAGACAGATCCTTGGTAGTTGTGTGTTGCTCTTAGAAAATAGCACTAACATGGAATAATGTCTTCACTCAATTTAGACCACACATCTGTGTGGTCTAAACACAAAGAAATAGAAATAGATTTGCCTATTTTATGATAAGCTAGACTAGTAGGCATGTAAGGTACAAGTAGAGAACTTGTAATTCTGAATGTCTAGTCACAGCTTGTTAACTTTACAATTCTGTAAGGGATGAAGACAGATGAAGAAACAAAGGATTGTCTTCTGTTTCAGTTAATAATGTAATTCTATGCAGTATACTGGAGTAATGGCAAGAAGGAAAACTATACAATTTTCTTGCATGAACTGTAACAGAGTGTATTTAGTTCTGTGCCTAGAGATGGGGTTTAATGCATATTTATTGTGCAGTATTAAAGAGAAAAATACAAAATGCACATTAAGCTGTACAGTTACATTCATTTAACATACCTAAGGGCTTATTCACAAAGATGGTGGAAGAAGCTGTGCATTCCCTGCCTGTGGCATCTCCCTGACTATTGCCTGGTGTCCCAATGGGGGATACAATTCATTCTTCTCTACTGTGCGGTTGGAGGGGCACTTTTTTCAGTGTCAGGAATGTTTACTTTTAATTACCAGTGTGAATAGGGCATACAGTTTGATGTCGGCAATAAGGCCTAACCGATAGCTTAGTAATCAGAGAGTTCCCAAATATTTGCTATAGTTATTTTTATCAAGTAAATAAGCCAGGAAAAACATGCAGGCCTAAAGCTGAGACAGTTTAATATATAAATAAAGATGACAAAAACAACATTCAGTACAGTATACATATATAAGTATTCATTCAGTTCAAATTCAGTTATTGCAGCACTCAACTGGAAGGGAACCACAGATTTGTGTCCATTGCAGTTCACACAAACTATAGTGTTAATCCAGCCTGACTGTAGGGACCAGAGCCATTTAAAGTGGAATATACCCCTGCATTTCATCTTTACTCTAAAACATTATTTACAGCATATTATATGCAACCAGCATTTTTTTTTACTAGACCAGCATTGGAAATGTTACACACAGAGCTTTAAAGTTCCGTGGAGAGAAAAGCTGCAGCAGCCGAAGTTTAGATAGATACATTTAAGTAAACACAATGTAACAAGTGAGGAATGTGACTCACTCTCTCTGTGTCGGGGAGCTCCTGCACAGTCAGAGTGTGAGTCACATTCCACACTTGTTACATTGTGTTTACTTAAATGTATCTATCTAAACTTCGAATGCGGCAGCATGGAACTTTAAAGCTCTGTGTGTAACCCTTCCAATGCTGGTCTAGTAAAAAAAATGCTGGTTGCATATAATATGCTGTAAATAATGTTTTAGAGCAAAGTTGAAATGCAGGGTTATATTCCGCTTTAACTATTAAGAAACAGAACAATTATATAGCGTTTTTCTCCTGGCGTATTTAACCACTTGAGCCCACAGGTGTTTTCACCTTCAGGACAGAAGCAATTTTCCCCTGTCAACGCGCCTCCCATTCATTCGCCAATAACTTTATCACTACTCACATGCGTAAATGATCTATATCTTGTTTTTTTCGCCACAAATTAAGGTTTTTGTGAGCGATACTTGTTTTCAGTAAATACTTTATTTTCTATGCATTTTGAAGGCAAATATACACAAAAATAGGAAAAATACACTATTTCTCCCATTCCACCCCCTATAGTTTTAAAATAACTATAAATAAAACCCACCCATTTTATTTGCCCATTAGTTCAGGCTATCACATCACAACATTTAAATTATGTTCCTAGTACAATGTAGGGCGACAATATATTATATGGAAATATCTACTAAATCTACTAAAATTAACATAATTAAATGACTTCCAAAACCCCCTCCACCCTCCCCCAGTTACCACGCAAACAATTTAAAATTAAGGCTTTAATTGCCTTAGGGACTTATCTATGTCATGTAGGTATTACATGAATATCTATGTCATGTGGGTATTTACTGTTTTTTTTTTTTTATTCAAAATCTGTGCAGGGTAATTTCACTTTTCGCCACAAGATGGTGATAAACATTTCTTGGTTTACAAGGCAGTGTTTTAACGTTAATGAAGTTAAAAAACCAAAACTTTACATTCTTATGAATGGACATGGCCTCTGATCAGGGTCATGTCCTTTCATCACAGGCATTGCGATTGGTCTAGAGAAGCTTTCTTTCTCTTCCCCAATCACTGACACGGAAAACGGCCTGCGCACCCCGGAGGTACTGCTTTTTGCAAACTGGACGAGAATTCTCATCCAGTTTGCCTTTAGCTGCGCCTATCTGGACAAAAATACTCGTCCAGATGGGCTTAAGTGGTTAAAGGACCAGAGCTGCAGGGCATGCTCTATAGGCAGTAGCAGTGTAAGGGAGTCTTGCCCAAAGTCTCCTCACTGAAAAGGTGCTGGGTTACTGAACAGGAAGAGCTGAGATGTAAACCCTGTGCCAGAGGCAGAGCCCTTAACCACTACACTAACCATCCACTTTAGTATGTATGTTTTTAAAATCAGGCTGTCCATACACATACTGCATGATCATCAGAATCAGTTTATTTCGCCAAGTGAGTTTGCACTTACAAGGAATTTGTCTTGGCAGTTGCTTAACAAACACAAACAAAAACAATACAAGGACAGACAGTATGTGTATTACAAGTCAAGGACCATATATAAGTATAGTGGCAGTAAGCAAGGTGAGAATTGTTCATTTTCAGTTCTGTGCTGATTACTTTCAAGTCCTAGCAGCTCTAGAGTGGTTCTGCATTAAGCATGGCTACCGACTGAGGAAAAAGCTGTTCTTGTGTCTAGAAGTTTTAGTTACGATTGGCCGGAATCTTACTCCTGAAGACATGAGCTGGACGATGGAGTGAGCAGGGTGAGAGGGGTCAGAGGCAATTTTGATTGCTCTCTTTCTGCACCTGCTAACGTAAAGATCCTGCAGGGAAGGTAAGCTACAGCCAATTATCCTTTCCGCTGTTCGGATGATGCGCTGCAGCCTCCCCTTTTCTAATGCTGAGCAGGAACCGAACCATACAGTCATAGATGATGTCATGGTGGATTCGATGATTGCAGTGCAGAACTGCACCATTATTTTTGGGGTAGGCCAAACTTCTTCAGCTGCCGTAGATGGTACATCCTCTGTTACGCTTTCTTGACAATAGTGGCAGTATTGTTGTCCCATTTTAGGTTGTTTGAAATTGTGGACCCAAGAAACTCTAACCACAATGACTCTCCCTGTGTTAATGTGGTTATTCATGGCCAATTCAATCATTTTGATTTGCCTCAACATATCCAATCAGTTCCCTTTCAATTGATTCTAAGCAGTTTATCATTGTAAAGTCTGATTGGATATGTTTACATGAAGGGAATGGGGCAGGAGTGATGGGGGATGTGGTGGTGGTGGTGGTGTGTGTGTGGGGGGGAAGGTTCCTGCTATTTCTGGCCCCATAGCATTACACTGCATTGTGTTGCTGCTTGCTAAATCCATCAGTTCTTTAGTGGTCCAAGTTCCCACAGACTAATTTTAAACTGACTGAGGCTCCATGAACACTGCATGCGATTCCGATTTTTAATCGTTTTTTACATGCGATTCCAATTTTTAATCATTACTGCATGCTGCGTTTTTTCTGCGTTTTTCTGTTGATGGCATTCAGGGAAAATCGGAATCAGATTTTAAAAAGCGGAATCGGAATCGCAAATCGGATTTGCAGTGTGCAGGGAGACTAAGTGTACATGTGCTTACCACCTAATGTGAGAGCTAGGACATAACCAGAGTCATGCCAAGTCTTAGCAACAGGTGCAATCTACCAGAGCAGTGTTGGACATACAGCACTAGTGGCTGGATAGTGTAATGGTTAAGGGCTCTGACATAGTGACATGAGAGACATGAGATCAAAACTTGGCTCTTCCTGTTCAGTAAGGGCCCGTTTACATTTCCACTAGAAGCGGTGCGATGCGGCTAGCCGCATCGCACTGCGGGTGTGCTGAAACACATGCATGGCAATTAAATAGTTTCCACTGCGTGCATGTTGTGCGGAGCAGTGCGGAGCGATCAGAGAATCTGCAGCATGCTGAAGATTCTGGCATGGCTGCACCCGCCTGCACCCGTGTTCCATCTCCTTAATTCACTTCTGCATCGGGAGATGCGGAAGTGACGCGGTTGCCAGTAGAAGTGATGTGATGAGGCTAGGTAGCCGCATTCACATCACTATCCCCGTGGAAACAGACCCTAAGCCAGCACCTATTCACTAAGGAGTTCTTGGGCAAGACTCTCAAACACTGCTACTGCCTACTGAGTGTGCTCAGGTGGCTGCCTCGCAAGCGATTTGAGTCTGACGGGGGAAAAGTGCTATACAGATGCTAAAATTATTATTATTTGTTATACGGTTTTATGTTTTGACTATAGCTGGGCTTTTAATGAAGTTAGTAATCTAACTGGTTTCTCCCATCCACTTTTGCTCGAGATTTGTTTGCACCTGTCACCGTAAATCGCCCCCCGTATATTACACTGTTTACAGAAGTATGTGAACTTTATTTTCAAATATATGCAAATATTGGCTAGGTAAGGAGCATGTCTAAATGAAAGAAGAGCATTTTGCTATTAAAGTTTATGTAGCAAAGATAACTGGATGCTGTATATACATTACTTTCCGCTTGTGCTAGCTCATGTTTCTTTAATGCGCTTATGAAAATAATTGCGCATTTATATAATATGTGTAAAAGCTATAAGCACATAAAAAAAAGAATTACGCTATATCAAAGTAGACATCAAACTCATAATAATGTCATGCGGCATTACTGACCTGTCAGAACTGATGGATTCTCTTTACCTAGATCTTAAACCTGAAAAATATTGCTTATTTCTTCAGCCAAAGACTGTAAAAGTCTGCCAGCCATATTGTTATATCCACCGTACCTCAAAAGGCAAACAATTTATATTGCTGAAAAAATGAAACATCAGATTCACATAAGAACCAAGCAAAACGTGCAGGAGGCATTAATCTATCATCATGTATAATCACTGAGCCCTATATCAAAATGGATACACGTTCATGCTTGTGGCTTTCTTTCCCTTCTCAGCAAATTTACACTCGCCTCTATTATTCTTCCCCTCCT
This sequence comes from Hyperolius riggenbachi, assembly GCF_040937935.1. NCBI lineage: Eukaryota > Metazoa > Chordata > Amphibia > Anura > Hyperoliidae > Hyperolius > Hyperolius riggenbachi. The sequence continues at coordinate 233,246,658 of NC_090647.1, forward strand.
GACGCTGGTACACAAAGATAAATAGAGCAGCTGATACCATCCAGGATGTGCTGTGCCAGAGGTACAAATGAACCCAATATTGAAAGTTCCTGAGTGACATATTTCAATAGCAGACTGGGGAACGCTCTGAAGTTTCCTTTCAGTTTAATACCGAGAGCAAAACAGAGAGTGATAAAGCAGTTCACAACAGCATTATAAAAGATGATTGTTGATTGGAGGCTGTGGACTGAGGTAATATGAATGATCACCATTGGTCTTGCTAAAAAAAAAGCTGTTAAGGCGTTTGGATGGTTTCCCAGTTTTCTTTCTACACCTGTTTTCTTTCCCCCTAAATAGAGCATATTTCAAATAAAAAACAGACAGACTTTAAAACCAGTTGCAGTCACATAATCTACCCAAACTCAGCTAAATTGAAGTTTCGCACACATGCTAGACTCAGCCGAGGAGGCCACACAGGGCCTGAGAATACAGCATGTTTACATGTGTCCCTGAGTTTGTTGAAATATGCCAGATTTTTAAACAATAGCAAAGGCCAAACTTATTGTTCCCCTCCTTACCCCTTTGGCTGGAAGCCCCTTTGCCATACGGGGTCATCCTGCCCCTGCTCCCATAGCAACAGCTTATTTAAAGGTGACATGCCAGATCTTTAAACAACAGCAATGGCCCAACACAGTGTTCCTCTCCTTACCCCATTTTTCAAAAGCCCTCCTGCTCCCATAGCAACAGACAGTACGCATCACCAGGCTGTTGCTGAGAGATATGTCTGTATGAGCGTGTGCACAGAACTGTTGCCCTAGAGATCAGGTCCCTATCGCCATGGGGGACAGTTATCGATACATCTGTACATAGCTTTAATATGGAAGGATTTTGATTTCCTGCAAGTTTACAAATACAAATCATGCGTTATTTATGCATAAACAGCCTCTGAGAGTTTTTGAAAACTTGGAGGCTTGGACTAAATACACCTAGAGGTGAATATAGAGATCGATCACTGTGGCCTGCACCAACTAAAAGACTATTAAATACAAGAATCAGGATCAGGCAGGACAAGTAAGGAAACTCATACAGCAATTTGTGCATCTACTTCCAGGATGGAATAAAATACATTTCCAGTAATAATACCTGGATATCAGACTGAGCAGATGGAAAGGAATATGGTCCCTTTTTTGTGAGAGGACACTTTAGCACTGCTGGCACAAATAAAGATTATAAGCCACAGCATCTTCATTATTATTATTATTATTTAGTATTTATATAGCGCCGACATATTCATTTAAAATTATTGAATATAATTTGTATATCCACAGTCTTTTTATTAGCCTTCTGAAGTTTTCTGCACAACATCACCTACTGGCAGAGAGAGGGGTCAGCACTGGCAGACTCTTTGGCTTGTTCTCTTGGATGTTTGCCTTGCGGTGTGACGCAAATCTCATCAGTGTAAAAAATGTGCGGACAATGCTTTAAACTTCTCAGAAACAGCCAGGAGTTTTTCAATGTGACCAGGAACTATTCAAATTAAAATGAGAAAAAATATAATTACATACAGGGGTGAAACTATAGGGGAGTAACTGGGGGGCCCAGAGCCTTAGCCCCCTCCCTCACTACTAACCTTCCTCCCTTGAACCCTCTAATACATTGGTCTATCCTCCAGATCTAGTGTAATTTTGGTTACACTGATCCCGCCTGTTTTATGATTCTTGCAAGATAAGCCCCCAGGTATGAGGGTCACCAAGGGGAGGCAAAACAAGGTGATGGCCACAGAAGGGACTCACAGACGCAATGGAAGCTATGCTCATCCTATTAAGGGCCCATGATTTAAATGGGAAACGAGGTGCTGAGGGAAGTGGTCAATTTACATACAAACAATCATTGACAACAAGCTGGAACTCTAGCGATGATAAAACCAACTTGAATGAAAGTTGCATTCGGTTGCACTAATGGTGGATATTTGCTTTCAAAATGGTTTACATGCAAAAGCATTCCATACTAAACCCTTTCACCAGCGTTGAGGTTCCCTCCAAGTTGAAGGGGTCCCTATTCTGCCCACACCAGTCAGTAAGCAAGCAAACACAGGAGGGAATCTTACCAACAACTGTGTAGCATGAGTATTAACAGCATTGAATAAAATACTAAGCAGGTTATTTAGACAAATAAGATTATGAAGCTACCACCCAATACATAAACATCTTATTGCAGCGTGCCTGTTTTGGGACATTCTGCATTCCCTCCTTGTTATTAGCGGATGTGATAAATAACACACAGCTGACAGATAATAGTGCTAGTATCTATAATCATTTCCATAATAGTGAAAGAAAATACAGTACGTATACAAACAGGATAACAAGATTCACATCAAATGTGGTTTTACAATGCGTGCATTATGTGAATGATCATTTATAATGTATAATCATATACTTATAAGCTATAAAATTGACTTCATGGTAAAATGTCATTTTGATATTATTATTGATATACTGTATAATATATACACAGAATATCATTAACACCTCAAGAATTCCTGTGCTGCCTGTATGTGATGGGAAGTACTTTGAAGAGCTTTTGTTATTGCTCTATATAATTTTATGCTAAGGATTTGCTAATTACTGATGCCACAGTTAACACTGTTTAAAGGGAGAAAACCACTGAGACTGCTATGTCTATAGACATCTCACTAATCCATGTTGTGGGATGATCTCACGCAGTATCGCTGTACAGATTTACGCTTCACCATGGAACTTGGGTGTGTAGGGAAGGGAAGGGAAGATAAATCTATATAACTCACTCCATCCATTATTCCTTTGTTAGAAACAATGAGACAATGAAAGCTTTGATCTTCATTTGACTCTTGGCCAGTGAGGAGCTCTGTGTCAAGATAGTTCTCTGCATAGGCATGTTAATTTAGTAGTTTCGCATTTATATGTAAAATTCACTTGATATTACTGTTTCTTTTGGTTTTTTTTATAGTTGTGTTGTGTGCACATAATATTTTCTCACATACTTTGTATGAGCTAGCACTCAGCAATGGTTCTGGTCCATCAAAGGGTATCAAATTCAACAGTCAACCAAGAATTTTCCAGCTCAGTGGACTGCTGAAAATGACACATTAGGGTACAGCTGTACACATGAATGTTCCCCCTCCAAACACTATTTTCATTGATGAAAGTCCACTACGTGTACGTAATAATGTTTTAAAACCAGTGGTATATCTAAAGGGATGCAGGCATGGCTTGTGCCATTAGCACCACAGAGCCATAAGTACCATGCCTGCCCCTCATCCCTCATGTTGCACCACCATACTGGGGGATGCCTCTCACTGCCTTCTACTGGGGGAGATAGTTATATCGAGGGACACCTCTCATTACCTTTACTGGGTGGTCACCTCTCACCATCTATAGGGGAGGCTACTTATTCTGAGGGACACCTCTCACCTTCAATACTGGAGGGGGCTACTTGTTTATTTTGAGGCAAGTGGCTACTTAAGTATTTTATCTGGAGATATGTAACTACTAAATTATTTATCTGGATGCTTGTGACTACTTAAAGGGACTCCGAGGAGTGCCCGAATTTAAAAGAATACACTTACCTGGGGCTTCTTCCAGCTCACCGTAGGCGGCGAGGTCTCACGGCGTCCTCCTGGCTCATTTCCTTCAGCCTCCGCCAGCCCCCCGTTATCAGTGTCTCCCTGCGACACCCGGGACTGGTGTCGACCGGCTCTTCCTGGTTAATGATGCAATGCGTCATCACACCGGCCGCTCTGCGTCATCACGCCTGCTCCGCGCATGCGCAGACTTGTCACGCTGGCCGGCGTGATGACGCATTGCGTCATTAACCAGGAAGAGCCGGCTGACACCAGGTCCGGGTGTTGCCGGGTGACGCCAATAACGGGGGGCCAGCGGAGGCTGAAGGAGATGAGCCAGGAGGACACCGCGGGACTTCGCCACCTACGGTGAGCTGGAAGAAGCCCCAGGTAGGTGTATACTTTTAAATTTGGGCACTCCTTGGAGTCCCTTTAACATTTTTTATTGGGGGACATGTGACTTCTTGATTTTTTTATCTGTAGGTATGGAACTATGTGTTTATTTTATCTGGAAGCATGTGACTACTTAATTATTTTATCTGGACTGGAAGCATGTGACTATATATTTCTTTGGTCTTGAGATACGTTAATTTTGAGGTACTTAATATAATTATCTGGCGCTTTTGGTACTGTAACTGTTTATTTACACAATCACATGAGGCAGAGTGGTGGCCTTGATTCTGTACAGCATATGGGGAAGACAAGTTTGAATGGGGCAGCTGAGGACACCTTGTAACATGGAAAAAGACATACACAAGTTTAAAAAGAACTTTAAGGCAAGACAGTCCACTGTTTCGGGCTCCTGCCCATCTTCATGCTGCCTAGTTCTGAAGATGGGAAGGAGCCCGAAACGGTGGACTGTCCAGCCTTAAAGTTCTTTTTAAACTTGTGTAAAATAGACTAAGCTTTTCTGAAGGTGGTGCGGATCTTTCTCTTCATTTGCTACAGTTTGAGTCCCATGGTGTCCGGGACTATTGGATCTGCACACCTGACCATCTGAGATTGATGGAAGCCAAGCAAGTGCGACTCCACACTCAAAAAAACCACCTTGTAACATGTACACTTAAAAAGGGCACCGTGGTAATTTGGGTGCACTAGGGCCTGCGGTCTTCTGTTTTAAACTGTGGGGTATACTCCACCCCTCCCCCAAAAGCAACCAAACGTCCCCCCCCCCCTTGTATTTGGGTGCCCGAGAAAACTGCTATTGGAATACTGATAAAATTACCAATATTCCACTACAGTGTCTAATTCAGATAGTAAAATATTGCTAATTTTACAAATATTTCATTAACACCTAACCCTCTTTTCTCACAAAGCCCTATCTCAACCAATGCCTATCCCTAAATGATCCTCCCTGCCACAATCTCCGACAATATTTGTTGCCTAACCCTAACCTATTCTCACACTAACCCTCCCTTTACCGATGCCTAACTCTAACTTAATCTACTGCCATAATTATCCATGCTGCTGTTTATCAGGCTCTGGCCTAATCACATTATTTATCGAGTGCTGTCAAAATTACCCTCTGGGTACTGTTATAATTGCAATTAACATTGCGGTCTATGCGATGCTAGATGCTATATTACGGTAGCGCCACTGTCACTTAAATGACCTGCTTCGCCTTTGAACTACTAATCTTGAAGCTGGCGGACTATTTGTAGAAGATCCACTGAAACCGGGACCTAGTTGCAAGAGCATTGTTTGCATCCCTATTCCTATGCCACTGATGCTAAGCCTTAAAATGAACAAATTGCTAAACTAGTAAATTGATGACAGTGGCAGAATTGTTGCCATAAAATCTTCCACAGCCATTACGGTCTTGTATTTCCTTTCACTATGAATCTGACAGATGCTGATTACTTCAGTTATAGCCATATTAGAAGCTTGTACAGAAACCGTGTTTGTTGCTTATTAATTTCTATGTAATTGTATAGCATCATTTGTATAGAGTTTCATGTACAGGTATTTCTGTCTGATCTCACGTATGCGTTTAGAAGCACTGGCAGTGATGTATAGTATTAAATAGTATATATGTATAGTATATGGCCTTAGTGTACCATTATCTGCAATAACAGTACACACTTAAGTTGAAAAGCAGTTACATTAAAAGCAGCAGCCATTCAAAATCAATTTTACAGTGCTTTAAAATGTTCTGCCTATGTATTTCATGATACAACAATACAATCTTCAGTGATCAGACATGTGCAGGCTTAGAATCTGACTACTAGGAGAGGATAGTGCTGGGGGACACATCTCCTGGGTGCAGCCAGAGTCAGAGTGGGAGAGGAGAATGCCAGGGACACAGCTCCTGGGTGTAGCCAGAGTCAGAGTAGATACCAATGCTATTATAGTGCAATTGCCACGGGGAGCACATCAGATTTAAGGTGGGAGATAGGAAGGCAGCAGCTGGCTTGGGGGCCCTGGGGGCTGAGTTTGCTGCGGGGGCCCCCAGGTTACCTTTGCCCCGGGGACTCATTGGGCATTAAACCCGCCCTGTGCAACACAATGATCCAGTGTGAAACTAGCCTTGCTCCAGAAGAGCCTGAGAATGTGAATGAGTGCAAATGAGCTGGGAATCTCTGAGCCTGTGAACTGTGCATACCCAGTAAACATAAATGAAAGCATTTTCGATTGCACATGCTGAAGCAATCTGTCATGCACAAATAAAAGAGGACATGCACGAGCGAACATTTTTACTGGACAATCACGATTTATGAACACGCGAATTTTCAGTGAATATAGGTTCGTTCATGGCCAGTTGGCCACGGGTTCTTCCATGTAGTAGAATAGTAAGGGGACACAGGAGGCTGCACAAGCTGTGAGTGCTTATACAAACTATGAGCAACACACATTAGTTAATATCACAGTAAAATCAGCTTATGTTTGATCGCTTGACCATTCTGTACCCCAGATACGGGGGACTATCCAACCACTTGAGCCAGAGATCTCAGCATCCAGAGGTCTGTTTTGCTCTTGGGGCTAAAGTAAATTAAAGTTACCCAGCATTTCATTCTGTTTAGCTGTATAGCTTAAGCCTGGCAATAGAAGTTATGATGTACGACTCACAAAGTACATATTATTATAGCCTTCTATTCGTAAGCCGTCTACAGAAATTATAGTCTTAAACACTTACATGTATTTGCAGCACGGAGACCTAGATAAATGCATTGTACAGTGTGAACTTCTGGAAAGCTTTGTGAAGTTAATTGCCTCCTTTTAGAGCTGTAATTTTAGAAGGGGTACAAATGAGGACAGCAATGTTGCCTCTGTAAAATTAACCTAGTGGAAGAAAATCAATTTGGAGGCCTGTGTTTTCCTGTATCAAATAATAACAGGCTGTGTTATAAGCATACTATATACTAATTAAAAACACATTAATGATTTCAATAAAATCAGTATGGGAAAATGGAGTTAAAAGGTTAATGTGCAGTCCTCCTGACTCCCTGCATAATAACAGGTAGATCACTTGAATACGAAATTTACTTCCCTTCCATAATAAGAAGCAAAAAGCCTGTACTCTCACCTGTTTCCTGGAAGACGGTGATAAGTGCGCAGGAGGCTTGCCGGAGACAAGTCATTCAGCGTAATAGAAAACATTATTTGTATTATCTGGAAGGCTAGTGATGGGTAGTACTTTAAGCCAGAGAACATGAGCTATAATATTGAAGAAAGAGTTTTAGACTTTCTATGGCATAATTATTTTTTACTGTAGTGCATTGACATGCAGGCTTGGGTAATATCTGCATGCTGATTTATGTAATAAAACTTAAAATAAGGCTGGCAGCTATAAAGCGGAGTTGCTTAGCAAATCTGTCAGAAAAACCATGAGGGAAAAAAATAAACCAGGAAAGCTTTCTGTTCTATAGCAAGCATTGGCAAATCAAATGCCAACCAAATTTCAGCATACAAGGATATACAAGGGTAGTGTAAAGTATTAATTATCACCCAGAAGCAGAGCAGGATCAGTGCCTGGGGCATAGTTGGTGTCAAGAGGCCCACCAGCCACCTTCTTTGACCTCTCTGCACTTCAGCTACCAACAAGACTACAAGGGGGCCTCAAATCTACTACTTTGCCTAGGGCCTTATTACATCTTAATCCATCTCTGCGCAGAAGTTGTTATGGCATATTGAGGAAATGTTGTCATCATTGGTCCTTACAGAGGCATATCTAGAGGGGTGCAGGCATGGCCATGGTAGTCACAGCAGCATGTGTGCCAATCCTGCCCCTGTGCTGCACAACTATGCCTGCTCCTGTGCTGTGCCCCATGCTTGACCCTGTGCTGCACCCCCATGCCTGCCCCAGTGCTGCACTCCTTGTCTGTCCTTGTGCTGTGCTGCCATGCCTGCCCCTGTGCTGTGCCCCATGCCTGACCCTGTGCTGCACCCCCATGCCTGCCCCAGTGCTGCACCCCTGCCTGTCCTTGTGCTGTGCTGCCATGCCTGCCCCTGTGCTGTGCCCCATGCCTGACCCTGTGCTGCACCCCATGCCTGCCCCAGTGCTGCACCCCTGCCTGTCCTTGTGCTGTGCTGCCATGCCTGCCCCTGTGCTGTGCCCCATGCCTGACCCTGTGCTGCACCCCATGCCTGCCCCAGTGCTGTGCCCCATGCCTGACCCTGTGCTGCACCCCATGCCTGCCCCAGTGCTGCACCCCTGCCTGTCCTTGTGCTGTGCTGCCATGCCTGCCCCTGTGCTGTGCCCCATGCCTGACCCTGTGCTGCACCCCATGCCTGCCCCTGTGCTGCACCCCATGCCTGCCCCAGTGCTGCACCCCTGCCTGTCCTTGTGCTGTGCTGCCATGCCTGCCCCTGTGCTGTGCCCCATGCCTGACCCTGTGCTGCACCCCATGCCTGCCCCAGTGCTGCACCCCTGCCTGTCCTTGTGCTGTGCTGCCATGCCTGCCCCTGTGCTGTGCCCCATGCCTGACCCTGTGCTGCACCCCATGCCTGTCCTTGTGCTGCACCCCTTGCCTGTCCTTGTGCTGTGCTGCCATGCCTGCCCCTGTGCTGTGCCCATGCCTGACCCTGTGCTGCACCCCATGCCTGCCCCAGTGCTGCACCCCTTTCCTGTCCTTGTGCTGTGCTGCCATGCCTGCCCCTGTGCTGTGCCCCATGCCTGACCCTGTGCTGCACCCCATGCCTGCCCCAGTGCTGCACCCCTTGCCTGTCCTTGTGCTGCCATGCCTGCCCCTGTGCTGTGCCCCATGCCTGACCCTGTGCTGCACTCCATGCCTGCCCCAGTGCTGCACCCCTTGCCTGTCCTTGTGCTATGCTGCCATGCCTGGCCCTGTGCTGTGCCCCATGCCTAACCCTGAGCTTCACCCCCATGTCTGCCCCTGTGCTGTGTCCCATGCCTGACCCTGAGCTTCGCCCCCATGCCTGCCCCCATGCTTCCCCCCATCACTAAGACCTCTGATCAGATTCTTTCTGTTATCTGGGGAACATGGCTTCTCATGTATGTAGGGCCCACTTAGCTTAGCAGTAGAAAATAGGGAAGAGAGGGAATAAGAAGAGATATTTCCCCAAAAAAGTAACTTTAGCAATATCCTGAGCCCAAAAATACAGGCAACAATAAAAAATGTACATGAGAAAGGATGCTGTTCTTAGGGGGATGGGTGCAATTTCAGAGTTTGCCATAGGCTCTAAATTACTCAGATACGCCCCTGGGTCCTTAAGTGCATTACATTGAGAAAATCAGCTCACTGTATCCTTTATTTCTTTTACAGATTGTGCCAGTAGTGACTAAAGTGTAAAATCGGACAGATTGAGGCTTGCAGTGTGAAGTTCCTGCATTTGAAGGGTAATAGTGCTCGGAAAATTTGTGATGAGATGATGGCGGTTTATGGAAACGAATGCCCATTTTAAGACACTATTGTGAGGTGGAAAAGGAATTTCCAAAGAAGCCACATGTCCTTGCCAGGCCACATGACGAGTCAAGACCGGGAAGACCATCATGGATGGATGATGTGGCCAAAGCGAAATAAAGTAGTTTGTTTGATCTCGGAAGACAGGCAGACAACCATCCAAATGATCATGAATGAACCTGGCCTCAGTTATACAGTAGTAGTGTGTGGAAAATGATTCAAGATGATCTGTACAAGTGTCTGCACAACGCTGGGTTCCACGTTTGCTAACTAATTTCTAGAAACAATCTGTAAGGATTCCTCCTGTGGCGTGTTTTGTCTGTTGCGGTGGAGCCGCAAACGGACAGTTATGGCTTTTCTGCCTGCATTCGGTTGTGCATTCGCAATGTGTCACATTGTCTTTTGCAATTGCGCTGCAGTTCTGGGCAGCTCAGGATGCTGTCATCATTCCACCAATGGCTTACTACAGCTGAGCTGCGGCCAGGTAGCCCTGGATTTCCTGCAGGCATGTTTTTACATAATACTGCATGTATTTCCTATGGGAGTCCTTTGCATTCACAACCAGCTAGCAAATGGTAATCAAGCCCGCTCAGGATTGAATGATTACCATTCAGCTGTGTGGAGATTTGCATGCTTGCATCCATTGGCTGATGCCAGTATAAAAGTCTGCCTCCCCTTTTAGACATCGCCCATCATAGTGTTCAGCTCTCTGAGTTGTCGTTGGGTCTATGCTGTGAAAGTTGTTATTGTAAATGTATAATGCCTTGCTCTGTATTGTTATGTCTGCTGGATGTTTGCTGACCTGCGGGGGCTCAGTGAAATCCTTCTGATCCTGATAGTTAGATTCTGCCAGCACCGCGTTGGTGACTGGTAGTATTCCTTCTAGCCTTGTTCTTGAGGACGAACTATAGCTGCGGCTGCCATTAGTTCACTCCTACCTGTTAGTCTTGTCTATCTCAGTGTGAATGTCGCAGTCGCTGAAACAGCGACTAGATTGGCTGAGCATTCCGTCTGTCTGTCTGTTGTCTGTCTTGTTAATTACCATTACTTGTGCTTAGCTAGTTCTTGATAAATATATATGCAGACTTGCTAAAATATATTTATCCATTAGTTGAGTCGTTTGTTATTTTCTTTATTCGAGCTATGGAGATTTTTCAGTTACTGTGTTAGCTAGTCAGTTTAGCATGTTTTGGTAGGTTGCGCTTATCGTGACCACCCGTGCTTAGCTAGCGTAGTTGTGTTGCTATTAGTTATGTTCTTTCCTGTAGTCTTGACTGTGTGGATGCTTGCTGGTGACTTTTGTTAGCCTGCTTGCTCTGCTTCTGTGGACGTGACTGTGAGCTGCGGTTGCTACTAGTTACGCTCCAATCTATAGTCCTGTCTTGTATCTGTCTGAATGCTTGCTATCGCAAGAGCAGCGCAACATCGCACTGCGCTGCCATTGCATCTATTTGTAGCGATATCGGAAGCCCAGAGCTGCAGTTGCTCTGGGTAGCCTGTGTAGTCTTTTCCATTATTCAGCTCTTAGCCTTGTTGTGCTGGGTGGTCAGAAAGTATGACCCCCCAGCATTACACAATCATGGCGTGCTTTCAACATGGATGTTGACACAGTTGGAACAGGATAAAGAGGGGTTGCTGATTTGACATCACAGATGACATCATTCTTGAAGTGAAAGAGTGATTTAAGGTGCAATCTACAGACTTCTACAATAACAGTATTTGAATTTGAAGTGTCAAGAAACGCTGGGAAAAAATGTTTAAATCTGGATAGTGACTACATAAAGACGAGGTAATAACTACAAATCTAAACAAACTTTGTCAAATTTTTGTAAAGGTGATAATTAAAACGTTACAATACCCCCTCCTAGACAGGGCTGCGATCGACATACTAATGTAAAACAGTAAATACCAAATAAACATTCTAAATAAATGTCACTATTAACAACTGGTGCTCGATCATAAGGGTGATATTTCAGAGAACTAGTGCTGTACAGACATGCTGCTGGAGAGAGGAGGATGGTCAATAAGCAGGGCATTAGTGAGTGAGTGGGTGTGACAGTGAGTGGGTAAGGCAGGGGAAACATTGTGCTTGTTCCTGCTCCTTTGTTGGTTGTCGTTTAGTGTCCTGGCATGCCAGGTCACTAAATGGCTTTGTTAGACCAAAGTAGGTAAATTGGGTGCTGGTGCTAAGCTGTTAACTTGAGTGCTGTTTTTTCAAATATTTTGTTATATGGAGGAAGCTGCAGGATGACTGAACCTCACATTGTTGCACTAGGCTGAGAGAGACTCCAAGATGCAATGGTGAAAGAATAACAAGTGCATGATTCCTGTAGACATCATCAACCAGGAATCAAAATGCCAGCTGTCTGTCTGTGAACGAGCACTGATGCTGTTCTGCTGCTAACTGCTATGCAGACAAGGTGCTGGAGACCAATGCTGTGCACAGACAATAGACAGGAATGCAGCTGTCTCATGAAAAGAAGCAAATGAAAGAATGATCACCAAGGAGAGAGGCTGGGTGGTAAAGATATTCTAACAATCCTGGTATTTTTCTGTTTATTGGTAATTATGTTCGCTAAAGGATTTTTTTTTCTTTTAAAAAATAGTCTACAAGTAAAACTGCAAGTAATCATTTCTCCGACCAAATGCCACCGATGATTTCTGTAATGGTTAACTGCCAACATATATTAATTCTCACTAAAAGTATAAAACATCAACTCCACCCATTTCCTATAGCACTGAGACAACATAAAATGTAAAATGTTCTGCTCCAATACATTTCCTATCACAAGAGGTATTTGCTTCATTTTTAATCCCTGGATAATTAACCTTTGATTGGCTGTTATGAGCAACTGAGAATGGTTTCTTTTTGTGTGAATTGAGTTACAATAATGGAGAGGCCAGAGGAAACCCCAATGTGTTCTTTCAGCCTGAACTCTGAACCTAAATGGGAGCAAAACTCAGGCTGTTTCTGGCTCTTTCACCTGTAAATCACAGAACACTTTGTTACTGCATAGAATTCATTGTAGTCAGACTTTCTGACCTGGGTCACAACTCTTGGGAGGCAGCTCATCTTTTATTATGGTCTGGCTTTTTTCCCCCGTATCTTTCATATCATGCTTAAGGCTCCCTGCACACTGCATGCAATTCCGATTCCGCTTTTTAATCGGTTTTTACATCCGATTTTTAATCTTTACTGCATGCTGCATTTTTTGATCCGTTTTTCTGTTGAATATATACAGGGAAAATCGGAATTGAAAATAGGAATCAGAAATGGAATCGGAAAACGGATTTGCAGCGTGCAGGGAGCACGTTTTTTTTTCTCTGTTTGTCAAATTGTTTTCTTAACATTAAATGAAACAATTTATCTAATTAAAATATTGAACACTGCACTGCATCATTTGCAGGGGCTTCCTCTTTCTTGTTTTCCTTGGTCACATGATACGAAAATAAGAATAAAGAAATAGTGATACGAATAAAAACTCATAAGTGTGATGTCAGATTATTAGTTAAAATGTAATGTTTAATGTGACGCGAATAAAAAAACAAACAAAAAACAACCAGAAAAAATAACCCCAAAAACCCAACACCTCTGGACTTAAAGAGGACATGAACTCAGAATGCGCTAAAATATGCACAACAGCAGAATAACCTTTAAACAAAAAATATTTCTTTGTTACAGCTGATACAAATCATGCAATAAATGTACTGTTTCTACTTTTTGATTCATGGAAGCAGGCACATTGTTAACAGCCTTTGCTTTCAAATGAGCTTATCTGCCATCTCTGCTGTGGCATATGAAACAGGGGAGTGATCAAATTACAACTTGTGATTAAACACAAGGGGGAAATTAGACAGGCTGAAATCTCTAAATACATACAGTACAGGGTTCATTTATCTATGTTTTCCTTCTGTCCTGTGCAAAAGTTCAGGTCCACTTTAAAATAAGAAAATATACCATTCCACTAAGAAGTATAGATATTTTAGTAGAAGAGATTTTTGTTTATCTCTTACCACTAGGACAGGAGATGGGAAATGGTGCCATTTCTACCACAGACAACAGGAAAACTCTTAACACCCACCCCACTCTATCCAAGATTTATTTTTTAAATGTATTCCATTTAACCTTAAGTTACTTCTTGCTCTTATCCTGCTGCATTCGTCAATACTGATTCTACAGGTATTGGTACTCCCTTGTTCCACTCATCAAAGAAAATGTATGTGTGTAAGGGACTTCTTTACTTGCTGTGTTACTTGCTGTGTAGTTCCCTCAAACAAAGTGCAAGACACTCTAAATTCCTCTCAGGACTTTAGATTACTTGACTCCATGGGTCTGACCGTTGCCTAAAGTGGAAGAGTAGACTGACTTTCATGATGCATTGCACAGTGCTATGGAGTTACAGCATAATAACACATAAAGAGTGGTGTCCCCATTCAACAGGAGGTCATTAAATTAAATGTGCAACCTTCCCGGTCCTTGCTTAATCCCCTTTTGCCAACACTGTCCCCCTAGCGAAGTTATGTGCCATTAGGACTCCTCGACAATCTTCTGAAGTACTCAAGTCCCGCATTCTTTCAAAGATGGGTGCATCTTTACTAAGCATGCAAGCCTGGATTCGCCAATGCGCAGTATGGATCTGCATGTCTTTTGAAGAACTTCTGAACATTGCCCAAGAAGGGCTGTAGACGTTTTTGACCTAGCTGTTTGAAAAACGTCACCTGGACCAGTGCTAGAACTACGGGACAGAAAGAGGACCTAGAAGGTTCTATGGGATCCAGAGTCTTCCCTCTTTTTAGGTATGAGTCAGACTCAAATTTTTTTTTTTTGTGAAGTCTCAGTTTTACTTTAATGATAACAAGACACCCTACAAGCTTGGATGGATTTTTTTAAACTTTTTAATAGGATATAGGTGATATCAAACCAGTGCCGCCTATGCCTAATAGCAGGCAATTTCAGATATAATAAAGCCAGTTTTACAAAAACACTTTTGATCTCCAATGTGAATATATCAGAAAAATGTATGCTTTTCATAACTTAACTTTGAATGGAATAAAAAGTCAATTAAGTTGAACTTACAGATAGTGTGCATGTCATATTTCAGATAGTTTGACATCCAGTTGATGAAGTAACCAGAAGTGTTTTTCATCTTGTTCTTTACAGGCGCAGCATAATTTACACTCACAATAGGAATTCTTTCCTCTTATCTGTCCTATCTGGATGTGTGGTTTTCCTGCTCTGCTGTCTGTTTAAAACTAATTAGTGAGGAGAGGGGGCATGAATGAGTGTATCAGTTTCTGCAGAATTTAAAATGAAATATCCATGTCAACACCCCAGTGAAAATGATGACAGCTTGTATCTTGCAAATTCAGGCTAACTTCACAGATGCAGCCAATGCCTAAAATTGTTTTTGTTGGAAAAGCTAGGAATGCCACTGGGCAGAGATGGGTGGAACTAGAGTAGATAAGGGAGAGAAGATCAAGAGATAAAGATGAGAGGGCTACTATCAGCATAAAATAAAGGTTACACCTTCTCTCATTGTCTCTAATTTTTTCCAGACCTCAGTATGATAAGAAAAATAAATCTCCGTCCACCCTCCAATACAATATTGCACTATTTACACACACGAAGTTCGACACAATCTTATTTCATATGTGTACAAACGAATACATAATACTGGTTAAAAATAACCTTTACTTTAGTCAATCAGTGGTGAGACCTGCTGATGAACAATCACTGCACAATCTCTACAGCAGGCTTTTTCAACCAGGGTTCCCTGAAGACTCTGCAGGGGTTCCTTGGCATTTTCCCTCATAGTGGGGGGAGTATAATAAAGCACATTATAATAGGGGGTACTGTAACAAGAAGCACTAAATTGAGGGCTCAGGAGACAGTATAATGAGTGGCAGTGTAATGGGGGTAGTGAAATAAACAGCCACACATAATTTTAAAGACCATGCCTCCTGCAAAATAAATGCAGGGGTTCCTCGAGATCAAAACATTGTTTGCAGGGGTTCCTTGGGATCCAAAAGTTATTTGCAGGGTTCCTACAGGGTAGAAAGGTTGAGAAAGGCTGCTCTACAGAGTCTTATTATAGCACACTAGGGCCCATATGCAATTAACTTTTTCTTCTGAGTTTTATCTTATCTGTTATTTTTAACATGTTGATAAAATGCCTTTTAAACTCCCAGCAAGCAAGAAAACACACACAATAATTTTGATAGTACTTTTCTTTTTCAACTACATTTTAGTACTTTTTCAACTACTTTTTGGTACTTTTTAAAGTACCATCGAAATTGTTTTGTGTGTTTTCTTGCTTTCTGGACCTAGGGTCCATATACAATTACTTTTTTTTCTCCTAAGCTTTCTCCTAGGTGTTAATGTTTCTTCTTCTATTTAACATAACTTTTCAGCATTTTGCAAATTAAAATTTTGCCCATTGCATATGGGCCCTATTGTTCCTCTTGAAATTGAAAATGCCGTATTTGTTGTATTCAAATACATATGGTAAGTTAGATGCATTCAGGATCATGCATTGAAGTTTCTGCATGACGTAGTTTGAGTCTACTCACCTTTAAGGCTATCAGGGTGTCTGTGGGTGCATGCTTTTCAGTGCTAGCCTTACACATCTTGCAGGTCATCAGGTGTGCACTGATTTGACAATTTTAGGCATCAGAAAGGACATTAGAACACATGACAATCATAACTCTACTACTTATGCCACTTGCAGTATGTTGCGTAGGAAAGAAGTACAGGGAGCTCTGCAAAGCACAGCTCAGTTGCCTCAATGTGTAGGAAATATATCAATGTATCCAGAGTCAGTCAGAATCCAATAAAAATTAATGTTTAAACATTAAAGAGAGAATACAGAATAAGTGTAACTCTTCTTTTTATGAAAAGTAGCAAGAGTTGTAAGAAAGTAAAGTAAGAAATATGGTAATGAAAATGAAAAGGTCGCTGCATACTAAATATAATTTATTTAATTCTGGATCATATATTCTTAACCAGCAATGCAAAACATTGAATGCCAAAGGAATTGAAATAAACTCATACAGTATATAAGAGGCCAGTGATTCCTTATGTTCCTCCTGAGATACTGCAGATAAAAGATGTGGATGTTTCCAAGCTAATTAAAAAAAAAAGTGTAGAGCCAACCATACACCAGCTGATAGTGAGTGATGACAATGCTTAAGGCATTATATGAGACAACTGGGCAACTGTCAAAGCATATAAAATATTACACATGTTCTAAAAGGCTTTCAGACGGGGATTTGGCATAATCTGGCCATCAGTTAAGCTGTTGTAACACTGAGGTTATATGTCTATATAGAATGGACATTGTTCCTCAGTTTGCTCTCTTTGTACACATTGCTTGAGCCTGACATTCTGCCTTGTCTAACATCTCAGCTTATTTATAAAGGTAGAAATACACTAGAATATGTTTTAATAGATTAAAATTAAATTTGTTAAAATCGTTGAATCCAGAAGAAACCTGGTGCAAATTAGGGTCCCCTGGTTTGATGCTCGGTCTCTTTGTCAGTTGAACATTGATTGAGAAAGGACATGCTTTTGGAGTTTTAGGTGAACCATCCTTGTACTGTATCGAGCAGTACAAAGCATGAGGCAGTGGCAATGCGAGCAATGGTTGATCACGTCTCTGCTGGGTCAGGGAAATATGAATGTAATGCATGGCAGTACAATGTGATACTGGACTGCTGGATGCATTAATGTTCATATTCAGTGTGATGGAAGCCCTGTTACTGAAACAGCAAGGCAACCATGTGCTGCAGTACAATCACTAACAAGACAAGACACAGAACATTTATATCACGCTTTTCTGGCTCAAAGCGCCAAAGCTGCAGCCACTGGGGTGTGCTCTAAAGCAGTGTTTTTCAACCGCTGTTGGGGACCCCTGCCGTGCGGCACACCAGATGTTGCCGGTGTGCCGTACGGCAGGGGTCCCCAACCACCGGGCCGCGGCAGGTCTAGCCTCTCGCTCCTCCCCGCAGCCGCCCGCTCCTGTTACCTTATCATGAGCGGGCGGCCACTTGTCCGATTAAATTCCCCCGTAGTCGCTCTCCTCAGTGGCATCTCCTATTACAGCAGCGTGCTCGGCGGCTGCTGTGATGAGCAGGAAGCGGTACAGCGGTTCCCATGGTAACGGCGATGCATATCGCCGCTACAGGAAGCCGCTGTACCGCTTCCTGCCCATCACAGCAGCCGTCAAGCGTGCTGCTGTAATAAGAGTTGCCACTGAGGAGAGCGGCTACGGGGTAATCTAATCGGACAAACGGCCGCCCGCTCATGATAAAGTAACAGGAGCGGTGGCCGTGGAGGGGGGAGGGGCACTACCTACCCATACTAGGAAGCTATACTGGGCACTATACTAGCTATACTGGGGCACTACCTACCTATACTGGGCACTATACTGGGGCACTACCTACCTATACTGGGCACTACCTACCTATACTGGGCACTACCTACCTATACTGGGCACTATGCTAGCTATACTGGGCACTATACTAGCTATACTGGGCACCATACTGGGCACTATGCTAGCTATACTGGGCACTATACTGGGCACTATACTAGCTATACTGGGCACTTTACTGGCTATACTGGGGCACTACCTACCCCTACTGGGCACTATACTGGGGCACTACCTATCCATACTGGGACTATACTAGCTATACTGGTCATTATACTTGCTATACTGGGGCACTATACTAGCCATACTGCGGCAACTAAACTCCCTATACTGGGGCAACTATGCTAGCTATGCAGCCGCACCCCAGCCCCCCTCCCCCCCATAAACCACTGCGCACGACACTGTCCACTAGGTCGCGCAAACACCCCCCCCCCCCCCCGCCGTTCCCCGGAGAAAAATTTGGTCAGAAAGTGGTCCCCGGGCCGGAAAAGGTTGGGGACCACTGCTGTAAAGGCAGTAGCAGTGTTAGGGAAGAGTCTGGCCCAATGTCTCCTTACTGGATAGGTGTTGGCTTACTGAACAGTAAGAGCCGAGGTTCAAACCCTGGTCTCCTGTGTCAGAGGCTGATCCTTTAACCAGTGCGCTCTCAAGCCACTGTACCATGGTTTTATATTGTGATCGATGACCTTGATTTCATAGTGTGAACAAGGCACAATTGTGGACTCAGGATGACTTAGATTATTATTTGTATTGATTTATAGAGCGCCAAAATATTCTGTGGCATTGTACAAAGTAAGAAATAAGCATGGGATACATACTATTACAGACAATGGTGTACTCCAACTGTAGACACAGTGACAAATGTAACATGATGAATAAAATGTAAAACAAAATTTCAAGACACAAAATGAATAACAAATTCCAAGACAAGCTTAATCTAAATGAATAGGGGGAGAACAGGGGTGGGTAGGTGTAGTACGCAAGATGAATACCTAGAGGCAGTGTGTTTTTAGGTTATCTAGTAAAGAGAATAACGTGGCCTGAGGTGGGAGTGAACATGGCCTAAGTTAGAGTCTATGCTTGTCAGAAAAAGTGAGTTGTGTGCAATAAGTTTCTTTAACTAGAAATAAGTGTCATAAGAAGTCACAAACACTTGCCATCATTCTGTTTTCCAATATTTTGGAAAATCCCTATTAGATCTGAATTTAAGAGTGCACCGCATGTATCTCTTACCCATCCTGTGGTAAACAAATGTTCTCCACCAAGGTCAAAGAGGACAAACTAATTCATCCCCATCCATTGCTTTCCTGTTGACACATCTATTGCAAGCTAAAAGCTAGATTGAAAAACTAAGTGTTCACTTATTCACAGCTGCCAAAATTAGAAATTGACCTCAGTGTCAGCAATGATGCAGGCAAAAACATAAATAGGGGCAATATTTCAACCAGGGGCAATTTTTATGGAAAAAAGGAACTGTGCCTTCAACTTCCTCCTGGAAGTGCCAATTGTAGAAGTAAGAAGCAGTGTATGTTGTCACCCAAGCCATATCTGTTGATTTGTTACAGTGTGAACAGAGAAACCGTTACTACAATGTTTTAAATCAGCAGGATGGCTTTGAAGCGGTGAAGATGCTGAAAATCTACTGATTATCTGAACAGCCCCATCAAGAGCTTCTTCCTGCCAGAACACACTTAACTTCCACTGCTGCACAAGTCTCAGCAACCATTGTAGAACACTTGTGTTTAAGGGATGAGCTTTGTACCGTTAAACTAATTAATCTCAAACTTGGGGGAGGGAGGGGAATCCAGAGTTCATTTTTGTCTGTATGCCATGCTGGAAATAAACAATTGCTTCCCCTCCTACCTTCACCCTGTGGGAGATTAAAAATGAGTAGCAATATTTTATCTCTCTTCTGCAGCTGACTTCTTCCCTGCGCTGCCCTCTTTTCCCATAACATAACTGTAACTGCAGCATTTGTGTACCTTTGTTAGACTGACTTCCTAAATCATTAGCTGTTATCTAGCTCGGCATCTTTCATAAACAGACAAGAGAAGGGTGAACAGAGCATTATTTTCAGTCTGCTATCAAGCTGCAATCATCAGCTACACATTTTACATTTTTTAAGCAGTAAAACAAAGAAAAAAAGGAAAAACTATTTTGGTTGCCATAACAAGCATAAAGTATGCATTTCATGTGAACTGAAAAAAAAATAAAAATACTGAGACTCACGCTCATAGAAACGCAATTCAATACATCTGTTTAAGGTCTTAGGCTGGCATTGAATTTTAATGTTTAATATGTGGTCATCTGATAAGGTGATTAACGTCATATAATAAATGACATCATAAAATTGGTTTAAGTCCAACTAAATCGCGATTAGAACGAGGCAAACCCTGAAAGCAATGTCTTTTAGTATACATTTTAACCACTTGAGGACCGCAGTGTTAAACCCCCCTAAAGACCAGGCCATTTTTCACTAAATGGGCCACTGCAGCTTTAAGGGCTCGCTGCAGGGTCGCACAACTCAGCACTCAAGTGATCCCCCCCCCCTTTTTTCCCCCCCATCAACAGAGCTTTCTGTTGGTGGGGTCTGATCACTCCCCCAATGCTTATTTATTTTTTTTGTCTATAAATGTTGATTTTTTAAATAAATTGTAGTGTTTTTTTTCCCCACTGCAGGCCCACTCTCCCTCCCTCCCCCCACCAGCCAATCACCGTGATCAGCTGTCACAGGCATCAACCTATGACAGCCGATCACTATCCTGTCTCACAGGGGGACAGCCGTGTCACACGGCTTTCCCCAGTACAGCACTGCTGTAGATTGCAGCGCTGTACTAAGTAAATAGACGCTGTCTAACAGTCTCCTAGCAGGAGCTCTGTGATTGAAGCGGGGATGCACGCGCATCAGCACGCGCAATCCCCTGCAAACTCCGCCCCAAGGACTTTACAACGATCAGCATTAGGCGGTCTTGAGGCTGGCGCCGTGTCCACGCCCATCGGTATGATGCGGTCACCAAGAGGTTAATTATTACTTTTGGAAATGAACCTTTCAAATAGAAAAACCCTTTGTGTAGTTGTGCTAGCTACAGCTGTGCAGCTATTCATACAGACGCAAGTTTCAATTCCGAAATGTAAGAGTGATTAATTTAATAATAATCCGAACATTTGTATAGCGCTTTTCTCCTGTCGGACTCAAAGTGCTCAAGAGATGCAGCCACTGGGCTGTGCTCACGAGGCCACCCTGCAGTGTTAGGGAGTCTTGACTTGAACTCCTTACTGAATAGGTACAGACCCTAAGCCAGGATTTGAACTCTGGTCTCCCATGTCAAAGGCGGTGCTCTTAACCAGTACACTATGCAGCCACTGGATATTGTAATATTTCTAAACACAAAGCCCAAGATAAGTAGTTTTTTCCTATTGCATCCTGTCCTATCCCAATCAAATATTTAGCATTTCAACTCCTCATCTGAAATCATCAGATCTCCCTCAATATTTACCTACAGAGTAGTAGATCATAACTGATTGAAAGGCAATTATTGATTGTTACCATTAACAGAACAATTTAAGGAGGTTTTCCATTCCAGTTAGATCATAAAATCCAACCTTTTGATTGATCATTTTTCCTTTTCCGATCAACCAAAGAATTGTATCACATGGATTTGTGCCAGAAATGGTGCAGTTTTCTATACAATTTGATCATAAAAAGTATGTCAAAAGATCAAATCTGAAGGAAAAATGTTACAGTTAATGGGCACCTTTAGAGACATGTTATCCCTTTATAAAAACCCTTTGCACTGCATCATAGTATTTTCTGTGCCAATCCCACATCACTGAGTCCCCTCCCCTGCCACATTAGACACCAAAGCCATGATCACATTGACTGATAGCTAGTAAGGAGGTCAATGGCTGTAAGAACTATGCTCCTCTAGTTGGTTGTCAAGGGAGTGGATGAGTGGCATGAGAACCTCCCTCTCCCAGAAGTGTCCAGGATCTTGGTGAATGTAAATGGAGGTGTGTGGGAACAGCACACCACAGTTTTAGTTTTGTTACTCAGGATGGGGGTGAGTGTCCAGGGGTGTGGGTGTTGAGACTAGTTAGATTTAGTTTTTTTTTCTGTAATTGGGCTTTAAATCATTGATAAAATTTACACTTTCTGATTTATTTCTTACAACACATGTGACGTGACATGTGACATGAGGGAGTGATTCATCAAACGCTGGTAATACTATGGTGTACATATAGCGTACAGCAAGGTTACCTTTACTTCTGCCTGTGGTACCATGAGTTACGCCATTAGCGCATCTCGCTGTACTTGAGTAGTGTGACCATAGCTACTAATGCGCATTACTGTAGCAACGGTCGCTCTACTCTACTAGCACAATTCACGCTAATGGCATAACTCATGGTGCTGCAGGAGGAAGTGAAGGTAATATTGCAGTGCGCTATATGTGCACCGCAGTATTACCGGTGTTTGATGAATCAACTATCTGGGGATTTAATCATAGTTACATGTATTACTAGCCCTAATAAGAAATTGATACTAGCCCTACTAAGAAATTGCCGGAAGTCTCTTTGGGGTTGATTCACAAACCTTACTTATTTTCCTTTTAACTATAAGGAGAGCAAATGCATGAGATAAACACATAAGGAGAGATAAATAATGGGTTAAGTCAAATAAGGAAAGATAAACCATGAGCTTAGTCAGTTAGATAAATCATAAGTTAGAGATAAATCATGAGTTAAGTTAGATAAGGAGAGGTAAATCATGAGTTAAGTCAATAAAGGGAAGATAAATTGTGAGTTAATAAGCAAGGTGAGATCATTCAACAAGAAAGCTTTGTGAATCAGCCACTGTTTTCCAGTACAGCAAATAAGCTTTTAAAATACAGTCAGTTTACTGAAAAGTAAATGGAAGCCAAATGAGTGAGAAATGCCTTGTGATAAGCATTAAAGTGCTGGAAAGTTCAAAAGGTCATTACTTTTGTTTGTTTTTCAGCTCAACAGAGCAGATTTGTCATGGTTGCTGGTTAGAATTACATCTTAAAATGCTGCCCTTAAACTGAACATAAAAATATGAGACTCAGTTCTATGTTAAATTTCATAAAAAACATACAATCCATTTCATACGTTTATTCTAACTTCAGGTTCATTTTAACCATTTCACAACTGAGGGGTTTTACCCCTGAAACACCAGCGCGATTTTTACCTTTCAGCGCTGCTTCCATTCCAGTATTTATGTACTATGATTGGTTATTGGGGACTGGAGTCCCCATAACCAATCATTGTACTGCAGAGCCGGGGTGTGTGTGCGCGCGCGCGTGTCGTGGGGGCGCTCGATCGCGCGCTGCACGTTTGTTTATCTTACATTGTTTTGAATGAAGACGGCTTCTGTTTGAAGCCGTCTTCATTCTACTCGCAATCGGCAAGGCTAATTGGATTTAGGAATGCTTGTTCCTAACTGTGAGGATACGCTCGGCTGCCTGCGCAGGCAGGCAGCTTTTTGACCACTGTTCAGGTCTGCATTCTGCAGGTCTCTGGAAGAGAGACCTTTTGTCAGTTTTGCAGCTTGCTGCTGAGGAGTTTGCATATGTTTGTCATGCAGATTGCCTAGCCACATCCTTTGTAGGCTTGCTCTATAAATACCATGTGATATCACAGACGTGGGCTGGTCATAAGGGTTAGTCCTGTGAAACACTCCTGGAGTTTCAGCCTTGCTCATTGTTTAAAGATTAGCTTAGAGTAATTCCTGGGACTGCACTAGGCAGGTTCCATAGCGCAGTTAGGATTGCATATCTGTTTTGTTTGTCTGTTGGGATTGTCCTGTCCCTGCGGTGGTCGACAGGAGATCGTTCTGATCTTTGTTCTTGGAGTATAGCTGGAGCAGCGGCATCATCTGCCTGTCTAGCTTGGATCGCACTCGCCTTGCGCTAGTGCTGTGGATCCTTCTGTTCTGTCTTCCTGGATTGCACTAGCCTCTTGCGCTAGTGCTGTGGATCCTATCTCTCACTTATTCCTGTTTTCTTGTATCTGTCTTGTCTGCTACGAACGCTTGCTGGAGGCTCGGTGAGGTAACCGTTAAAGCAAGCGCTCGCGCCCTCTGTTTTATGTTTGTCTGTCGGTGGTTAGTTAGGCGTGCTTGTCTCTGTTGTGCTTAACATGCGGAGACCGCGCATAAACGCGTGCACTGTTGCGAATGAGTGCGGTGTTCGTGTTTGTTATTTTCCTTATCTTCTCATTGTATATTTGCTGTGCCTTTGCTACTCTTGTGCTCTGCCTTGCTGTAGCCTTGTGTCACCTCTGGCAATTGCCTCTCTCGCGATTGCGTTCCTACTTCGTATCTGCTGTTGTGTATGCACCGTCTCGGGTTGGCGACTAGTTTGGTGCACACACATACAATCTGTCCCTTTGCTCAATCTCATTCGCAATCACTTCTCAGGCAATTGCGATCTCACTCAGTTTCCTTTGTTGTGTGTCCGCCATCGCAGGTTGGCGGCTAGATTGGTGGACATACATACATTCCTCATCTGTGCTTATTCGGTCTTGTGTCACTGTTAGCAACCGCCATCTTCGGCGATTGCCTTCTCACTTTATCTTCCTGGTTGTGTGTTCATCGTCGCAGGGTGGCGACTAGTTTGGTGAACACACATACCCTCTGTCGCTTTGATCTCTCTCTTTCAGGGCTATCTTGCCCTGCGTTTCTTCCCTTCGTGCAATTCCTGTCTGGCGTGTGTGGCAGGGCAGAGGAGCTGTTCATCTGCACTCCACAGCTCCACCTGCCGACAGGAATTTCCCTCTACAGGTGCATTGCACCTTTTGCTGGGTTCCCTCAAATTACATGCTTGTGGAGGATTTCCGCAGTGTCAGCGCACGCCCTGTGCGCTGATTACGGAGAGAATTCTACAATCGTTACACTAACGTTTAATCAGTCACCTGCTGTGCGGGCTGGCTGGAGTGTGCCCGAGAGTTCCCCGCCCACTCCCAGCCAGTAAACAAACAAGTGCGCCTTTCTCCGCCCCTGGGGGTGAAGCGGTGCGCAGAGGGACGGAGAAATTTAGCACTGGGGGGGTGAAGTGGTTACGATTATTTTACATTATTTTGCATTAGTTTAGATGTTGATCACATAAAATGGTTACATTAAAATCTGTGGTTGGCTTGCACCATGGTACCTGACAATGGGAACCACAAGGGTTTGTAAAAGAGATTTATAGCTGCCTACAATACACATCCATGTAGCTACAGTGCAAGTAGCTGCTAATGTGTTGTTATTGTTAGCCATTAGATCAGATTATCACAGCAACTAGATTTGGAGACATGTTATTGTCCTATCTTTACATGCCATTTATCTGACTCATTCATCTTTTTTGACAGTTAGCCAAGGAACAGACCATATGCATTCACTATGAGAAAAAATATGTATTTTCATCCATTGCAATCAAACATTTTCCAGTTTACTAAAAAAAAAAATCATTGTGCAAGCAGAAAAAACAAACACCACCAACAACAAAAAAACAACAACATTGTGTTAAGTTTGCCACCGTTTTTGTCCATTTTTTACCTAATCTATATAAAAGAAGGTTAACGTGAAAATATTTTTAGCGGTAGTCCCTCCTAGTTCATTGATGTGGTTGGACAAGACTGAGCAATCAAGATTGTATGGTTACTTAGGGGGCTGTGTTTAATTAGAGGAGCTCAACTAAGCTCCAATTCAGTGCAAATAAGTGAAAAAAGCAACTTCTGTTGTATCTACAATTATCGACAGCAAGCATTAAAGCAATTTAAATTAACCTAATATTATTTTTAAATTGCTTGCCTGTATGAATCAGTAACCTATCAGAATTTGGCTATAAGGCCACTAAGGAATGTGAACATGTGACTAATTGGTTACTTCTCCTCCCTATTTTTGCTTTTTAAAATAATAACAACTTTGCTGTAAAATCAAGAGAAAAAACAAAAACAAACAATCAAATAAGTGCTTATATCAGTTATGATGTAACTAAATAAAACTTGTGAATTATGAAAACAGAAATTTATTGGCAGAATTTCTATCTGTCTTGCCAGTTTCAGGCTTTGTGGTGTCCCCTGACATCAATTGTCAAAACAGCTTTAGCTGGAGAGCTAGCAACATCTGCACTGGGGCTCGAAATCTTGGGTGAGAGAAACATTTGCACATATGACATGCCAAGAATGTGTACATCAGCCTTAATGGCTTAAATAACACTGTTATTGGCTTATAAAGGCTATTCCCAAAGGTGATGCTGGTACCTGTTTAGTAAGAGATCTACTGAAAGTGCCTTGGTGCATTAAAGTTTCAAGATAGCTCAACTCAGACAAACTGGCACAACGGTCTCTTATAACACAGATGGGTCTAGTCTAAAGCTTTTTCAAATTGTTCTCCGAGGAAGGGAACTTTTGTGAAATGCTTCTTCGTAGACACATCTGAAGCAATATTCACAATACCCCAAGAAATGTTTAGATCTATGCTCATAATGAAATATCTTGCTGTTCTGGCATACACCAGCAGAAAAAAACACGACTCTGATTTTTGCTTCCCAGGAACTGTACGTGCAAAATAATGCAAAAGGTGTGATGTTAGCGTATCTTCCGCAGCACAGCGGGGCAGGCTTGCTTCGCTATTTATCAAGGTCCCTCAGGATGCAAAATAAGTGTGTAGGATATAACTATCTTTCAGGATCCCGGTAATAGAATGATACCAACGCATGCATTTTGATCGTATATATTAATTAAACGTCGCAAAGCAAGGCATTACGCCGCTGATGGCTAATATGAATGATGGCGAATAACATATTTTTTAAGCTGCATCGAATAAAATGGAGACAATTCTCAAATGCGGTTACCGTTTGCAGCTTTATATTTTCAGGAGGGCACTTTATCATTTCTGCTAGGCAGTTGTCTAATACAGTCTCCTAGGACTCACTCAACTCCCCTGGATGAATAATTACTTTCTCTGTCTCACTGATAACTCAGCACTGCTCAGAGCCACTGAAATAAAGCAGGTTTTGGGTGGGGGATATCTGCTGTGCTGGTTCTTTTTTCACTGTCACATCCATATTCTAACTTTACTGCTCCTATGGAAATTACTGTAGCAATGAGCTGTTTATTCCAGCCGGCTGAAGAAGACCTGATAGGGAAAGGTGGCATTTAACCCTTACAGAGCAGCAAAGACTAATAAGCAGGTGCAGAAACGCGGCTTATGTAATTGCTGTTAATAATAGTTGTAATGTATGATTCTACTGACTTCATTAAAGCTACATATTCACTTGTCACTGGCAATTCCCTTTCAGATTAGTGTTAATTATAACATTGCATCAGTTCTTTTGTCATTTTTCAAATTAATTTAAACCATTATTTGCAATATGATAAAGACATTTAAAAAAAATCAGGTAACGTAATGCAAAGTTAAAATTATTGTTCATTGAAAAATGTGCGCTTTAAAGAACAAGCAACACCCATGCTAACCTATAAATAAAAACCACATATATAAGTAGATACATACTACCTCTACTTACAAAACAGATGTATTGTGCTATCCACGTAATGATGCCTGTGAATTTTACAAAAGAAAAGCAGAAAATCCTATTGCAGGCAGTGGCCATTTTGCCAAGCTAATGCTGACATCATATCCTCCCTGACTCTTGTTTTCCCCCCTCCCTTCTCTTGCTCATTGTGTATTCATTAGCTGCCCTCCTCCCAGAGTCTTTTTTTATTTACACATCCAATCACTGAGTCACCTCAGCCTTGCTTGTAAACACAAGTGATCAGCTAGGCAGGGAAATAAATGGAAGAGGAGGAATATATTATAGATAAAAAGAACTCCCAGCATTCAAAAGAACTCCCAGCATTCAACTTTTTGGCACTGTTTGGCACTAGGGCCAGTGCTCCTATAGTATGTAATAACTCCAAACCATAATAGCAGAAAAGTTTTGAATGCAGGATTAGCATCTTTATCACTTAATACACTCAGACCAGTTGCTGTTGAAATTTGATTTTTATGGTGACAATACCGCTTTAACACGTACATTCCTAAGTGTTGATGTTTGCTATGCTTTATGTACATTATGTACATTGCAGAACTACTCATTAGCATACACATCCATGCACACCGATTGGATGCTTCCCTGTACTTTCAGGGCCAATTACCCTTATTCAATTCATTTTTCCTAATTTTCCCCAGGTGATATTTCCACTCCTGATCAATAATATGCCTTTTAAGTCACCAGCAAGCAAGAACAAAATAATTCTGACAGTACGTTGGTAGTTGTTGGTACTTTTTCAGTTGCAAAAAGCTGAAAAATTATTTTAAACCAAAGATTAAAAATATGTCCCAGGAGATAACTTAGGAGAAAAGGTTAACTGAATAAGGGTCTGTAGGCCAGATGCAGAAAAACTGCATAAAGTTGCCAGGCACAGTAAGCACATGGCAATTTTACTGTTACTACTGATTACGGCATACCGCCCATTAACCTGTTAGCAACACACACATTACCACGAAAGTAAAATTGCCATTTGCTCCCTGTGCAGAGCAATGATGCACAGGTTACTGCATGTGGCCCAATATGTCATCATAGAAATGTATAATGTTGGCTATCCATGTGCTCTCTACAAAAATACATGCGGCAATGTGCTGGCTACAATGCACAGAATGGTACATTCTCTGTGCAATGTATTAAAATGCAACGTGCCATTTATAGTTATACACAGATGATTCATTCACACTACAAGACAGTGCAGAGCATCTTAGAGACTTGTCATAGGATTCTCACAATTCTTCATGTCTTAATGAAAACTTGAACTATGACAAAAATCCAAACCAGCACGGCTACATTATGTGCAACCTCAACAATCTGTACTAATAGCTTTCTGAAATAAGCATTCTTTGGGTAAAGTCTGGTCCTGCTACTGCCTGTACGTTTGGGTAGATGGAAGGGCAGATTCACCCCTATTTTTTTTCATTAAGGTCATATAAGGTGAGCTGACTGACTGGGCCAAAATCATCAAAATCTTCAACTCCCTGAGTCTCTGGGTGACCTGCTGGAGCTTACTAATTATTTTAGCAAGTATCCAGCACGGAATGATAAGGCTACAGCTAATGCAGCCTTACTGATTTTTTAAGTGGTCAGGTCAACTTTAGGACAGAACCAAACTTCAATCAATACTGCAGCTAAAAAGCATTGCTATTTTACATGAAAACCTTTTTTTTCTTTGCTTTTTCTAGACTCACACAGTACCTCAGAATTGGCATATTTGCTACAAACTTGATATGACATTTATCAGTGATACACAAGACACTGAAGTCTCATAAAAATCATCTTTTTATTTCAAAAATGTCTTTAACATGATAGCCCTAACTAAAACGCCGCATCCCCGAAGCTGTAATCTAACTAAATCCCCCCTAACTCCCCCTGCAAAATCCACGACTTTCTTGGGCGTGGATTTTGCTGCTGGAGGAGGCAGAACTTTCAGCCGCAGCTCTGCATTCATTCGCATCTATCAGCGGTGGATCTCCGCCTCTTTCGCCTGCCCCTCTCAGTGACCGAAGACTGAGAGGTGCGGGCGGAGGCGGCGATCCGGCGCTGATAGATGCGTGGAGAGGCAGAGCTGCAGCTGCCCCCGGGGAGTTTGGGGGGATTAAGTTAGATTACAGCCGCGGGGATGCAGTGTTTTAATTAGGGCTATCATGTTAAAGACATTTTTGAAATAAAAAGATGATTTTTATGAGACTTCAGAGTCTCTTTAACCACTTAAGCCCAACTGGACGAGATTTCTCGTCCAGTTGGGCTGCGCGCACTCCCGCGGGTCGCGCGCGCGCGCCCGCGGGCCCCCCCGTGCACGCCCCCGCTGCTGGCCGCTAGCTCACCGATCAGTGAAAGGGATTATAAATCCCTTTCGCTGATCGGAACCCCCCGGAGAAAAGCCAACAGCGTCTCTTCAGACGCTGCGGCTTTTCTGAGCTCTGGTCTCCTTTCTTCTGCCTGGGAGCGAGATCGATCGCTCCCAGGACTTTTTGATTCTGGCCATCTTGTGGCCAAATAGCAAATTACACCCCAAAAAAAAAGTTTTAAGAATAAACCTATAAATATATTAAAAAAAAAACCCTGTTTACCTCCCACACCAAAAAATACCCACATACAAGTTTAAATAAGAAAAAAAAAAATTACAATAATAAAAAAAAAACAAAAACATAAATAGTTACCTAAGGGTCTGAACTTTTTAAATATTCATGTCAAAGGAGTATATCAATATGATTTAATAAATTATGGGCTTCTAAACAGTGATGGACGCAAAACGGAAAAAATGCACCTTTATTTCCAAATAAAATATTGTCGCCATACATTGTGATAGGGACATAATTTTAACGGTGAAATACCCGGGGCATATGGGCAAATACAATACGTGAGTTTTAATTATGGAGGCATGTATTATTTTAAAACTATAATGGCTGAAAACTGAGAAATAATGAATTTTTTCCATTTTTTTCTTATTCTTCCTGTTAAAATGCATTTACAGTAAAGTGGCTCTTAGCAAAATATACCACCCACAGAAAGCCTAATTGGTGGTGGAAAAAACAAGATATAGATCAATGAATTGTGATGAGTAGTGATAAAGTTATTGGCAAATGAATGGGGGGTGAAAGTTGCTCGGATGTAAAAAAATTTCAACCCTTCGGGCTTAAGTGGTTAAACAATGCATAGCTGTTTTAGTCTAGAATTACTATAATCTGTTCATAGTGGTGATACATAAATGTAAGCTTCTATAAGACCATGGAAACATTGTATAGTATATAGTATTTCCCAAAATACTCATTGTGTTTACCCAGAATTCAGTCAAAATAGTTTTCATGGGTCAAAAATACCAGCATCTTGGGTTGTTGCAATGAGAGGAGAGTGGATGCCTGTGCGGATGTTATAAACAAGTCTGGGGGGATGTTGGAGATGCCCCATTTTCATGGCCGGATTTCTGGAAAGGCCACAGAACTTGGGCGGCTGTATCCCAAGGGGTACCTGGATATGAAACAGGGGCTGCTACATATGAAATAGAAGGCTGCAGATAGGGAGCAACACATGAAAATTGAAGCTGATGCCTAAGGGAGCCGTACATGAAAGAGAGGGGCTGCAGTACAGGGATGATACACATGGAATACATGGAAGAGGGATGATATACATGGAAGAGGGGGCGGCACATGGAATGGGAGGGGCGCTGCTGCACTTGGAAGGAGAAAGTATAAATCTGGCCTTGCCCATTTATGCAATGATCTCGCCTCGCCACTACAAGTTGGAAACAATAAGTGTCTTATAGGCTCCAGAGCACAGCAGTTTTGTTTGTGTATTACAGTGAGTTAAGATATGAATATAATTAATTTGTTGAGATTTTTATTTTTTATTTGTTAAAAGTGGTATTTCACTTTAAAGGCTTGCTAATTACTGTGGTTTAATCCAGATTTTCTCAGCACATGACACGTGTATCTCAGGGGTTACTTAAAGGGATACTGTAGGGGGGTCGGGGGAAAATGAGCTGAACTTACCCGGAGCTTCTAATGGTCCCCCGCAGACATCCTGTGTTGGCGCAGCCACTCCCCAATGCTCCGGCCCCGCCTCCGGTTCACTTCTGGAATTTCTGACTTTAAAGTCAGAAAACCACTGCGCCTGCGTTGCCGTGTCCTCGCTCCCGCTGATGTCACCAGGAGTGTACTGCACAGACACAGACCATACTGGGCCTGCGCTGTGCGCTCTTGATGACATCAGCGGGATCGAGGACACGGCAACGCAGGCGCAGTGGTTTTCTGACTTTAAAGTCAGAAATTCCAGAAGTGAACCGGAGGCAGGTCCGGAGCATCGGTGAGCGGCTGCGCTGGCACAGGATGTCTGCGGGGGACCATTAGAAGCCCCGGGTAAGTTCAGCTCATTTTCCCCCGACCCCCCTACAGTATCCCTTTAAGCTTTACATAACTACAATTGCTTACTTGTTTTCATTTGTATATGGTTTTCTAAAACAGGTTCTGTTTAATTGACTCTGACTAGCAGAAGAATGTTTTGAAAGCATTTATACACAAATTAGATATACTGCTAACAAATATGTATCTATCAAAACGTACTTGAATAATATGAGCTGCAGCAAAGGGCACTTAGCAAACTTTAGCTTTTATAAAAGGGGGAATGGGTTTGGTACATGGATTAGTCTCCTATGCTTTCCTAGGGGTTTTGGGTCCCCCAGAACTGCTTGGTATTCTGTTATAGGGACAGAATTCCACACTTAAAGTAAAAGCAGCATTAGTTTCATGACTTTCAGGAGCTGTTTGTATGATGCAATTAGGTGTGTTTGGGGATCTTTATAGAACCAGATTGTACAGAGAGGTGCAGTTACATCCTACATGGAAGAACAAATATTGTACTGTTGGTATGCATGTTGTAGTATTACTACCAACACCATTACTCAGTGTGTTTGTATAACATTTCAATCAGGCGTGTAACTACAAACCATGGGGTTCCCTAGTAACAATTTGACTGGGCTCTTCTCCATTTTGCTCTTCTGTTGACCTCCAGAAATATATAACAGCTGCAGTCATCATAAACCCCTATGACCATCATTCTCCACAAAACAAATGTGGCCGTCTTAACCCCCCTCCTGCATACATTTGAAAATGCCATGTGCTAATTTGGGCGCAGGTGTAATAAAAAATAAATAAAAACGGTAAAAGGGAGCATGTTATAGGGGTAGTAGAATATCTGAAAATTTACAGATATTCTACAACCTAATTAATATAGTGAAATATCGGCAATACTTGTCGATATTTCACTATGACCTAACCTCTGCCTACGCTCACACAGAATCCTCCCCTGGTGGGCAACTAATAACCCTCCTCCTGAGCAACTTAAACCCCCCCACCCCAGGAAACTAATAACCTTCCCCCTGAGCAACTTATAACCCCCCAGGAAATTTATAGCCCTCCCTCTGAGCAACTAATAACCCTCTCGCTGAGCAGCTAATAACCCTCCTCTGGGCAATTAATAACCCTCTGCGGGCAACTAATAACCACAAGCCCCCTGGTCCACGCTATTAAGCGCAAGCCCATTGTTGGTAGCGCTCTAATTGCCTGCTCCTGCCTCTCAATAACAAATATGGACACCATAACCCCCTCCCTTACCCCACAACCCACAGGAGGTATGGATAACAATTTCCCTCCCCCCAAACTAATTTGCCACAGCTTCATGTGTTGTCCCCACAACTGCTTTGCTGTAGCCAGTAAAACTAACTGAGCAAGTGTAGTCAGCATGACTCCATCCACCACTTATCTTCATAACAAGTGTGGCCAGTGTAACACCACCCCCTCCAAAAAAGTATACAAGTTTTGCCAGTATATTTTATTTAAGCCCCTCTATCTCTTAACAAGGGTCACCTTCATACTCCTCTGCCATATGATGCAGAGTAGCGTATTTTACCTGATACAGTTCTGTTTCTGCTGCAGGAGAGTTCTGGGGTGACACCATTTATTGGAGGGAAGGGGGAAGCAGTGGACCTTCCAGGCACTGGACCATGACAGCTGCTATGGTTGCTCCTCCAGTGGTTATGCTACTGAATATGTTGATGTCTTCTTTAGTTGTTGCCAGTAATCCCCCAATTCTTTAAACAGAATCCAATGTGCACCCCTCACCCTCCTTCGGCACCCGCACACTCACTGCAGAGAACCGCACAGTCCCCCTTAAGTTCAAAAAGTAACCCTTAACACTCCAAAACTCCCTCACTTTCTACCCAAGCCCTACCGGTAACCCTTATAGTTAGTAATCAATTCAACATTAAAAATTGACCAAATACTGTCAGTGCTATAAATTCAACTGTCAACCAGACTATTCCTGTAAATAAAGCTAAAAGGGTTAGAATACATGTAAAGGGCTCATATGAGAGTCAACGTTAACACTTACTGCATAATAACACGTTTTGGTGTCAGAAATGCCTATCTATTCTACAGCAAGCCGTATTTTCCTTTTTTCCAAGTGTTATATGCTCTAAGAGTTCATGCTGTGACATTGAATACAGACACACAAATCCTTCTGGAGTATATTCTCTGTTGTGATGTTTAGCAGTTATCTGACTGTGGATAGTTGGACTTGAGCTCTTGTCAGCTTTCAGCTGCTGTGAAATCCTGTGTATATTTGTGATACAACTGCATAAATTAAAAATGTATTGAACTTTCAAAAAGCACTAAAGCACAGAGAGTGGAAGATTTAGTAAATGGCGCATAACAGAATGATTGACATCTGGTGGGTCTCTTTAGATCTTTACATTGGTTATTCATTTGGATGAGGAGCTGCTTGTGAGATGTATATTTAAGCATACCAGCATTTATTCATATGAATTCCTAACAAAACTACTTTGCTTATGAGGCCCAGTAGACTGAAACAGTACTGTCCATGGCTGATTATTCATAGACAGAAGAAGCCACGCGAGTCCAGTGGGTAAAGCACTCACTTACAGGCATGTTATGCAGATATGACATTTACCCAGACATCATTTCAGCTTTTGCTGGGGCCTGTTTGCATAAGCCTCCTTATTATTTTATTATTATGCATTAATATGGCAATGACATTTTCTGCAGTACTTTACAGATTATATTGAACAGTTCATGCCACAAACTGCCTCACAGAGGGGCACATAATCTAATCTCTCTGTAGGGCAGTCTAGGAATAACAAAATGTGTTTTTTGGAGGTGAGATGTAGAAGTGAGATGCAGTCCATCTGATTGGTACCTGCCCAAATAGAACTCTGCTCCCCATAGCCTTGCTCGAGATAGCGTTTACCTGTGTGCTACTCTGCTGGTTTTGATTATTTTTGATTGCCTTGGTATACAAACTTTGACCTTAGATTAATTGCACCCATGACCGATGCCTGCTCGTGTACTGTTACTAGAGCCAGATTAACCACAAGGCAAACCTAGGATGCTGCCAGGAGCATGGGGGAGCCCAGGGGTCTTGTAGATGCTAGCCAATTCTTTCTAAAAGAGCCAGAACACCATCAGCACTGCAAGAAAGATTACTTTCTTTCTAGGGACCCATTTCATCTTAATGTATTTCTGACCCTTGATTGAATTTTCTCTTGCTTATTGTTTGGTACCGTACTCTTGCCTGATCTTATTATTGCAGACTCAAACTGTCTGACTACTTTTTTTGCTAGTGTCCTGTCTTGTGGAGTTCTGGCAGTACTATTTTCTCTCTGACGTCAGTCCCTATATCATGCACATTTAAAGAGAAACTCTGACCAAGAATTGAACTTTATCCCAATCAGTAGCTGATACCCCCTTTTACAAGAGAAATCTAATCCTTTTTACAAACAGACCATCAGGGGGCACTGTATGACTGATATTGTGGTGAAACCCCTCCCACAAGAAACTCTGAGGGCCGTGGTACTCCTGGCAGTTTCGTGTCTGTGAACCTTGTTGCATTGTGGGAAATAGCTGTTTACAGCTGTTTCCAACTGCCAAAAAAGCATGCAGCAGCTACATCACCTGCCAACAGTAAAAATGTCACCATGTAATAAATGTCAGAATGCAAATCAGGGATTTAAAAGATTTAAAAATGGGCAAACACTGACTAAATAATTTATACATAATTATTGTAAAAATGAAGCACTATTTTTTATTACATTATTTTCACTGGAGTTCCTCTTTAAGGTCTGAGTGTAAGGGAGTGCAGGGACAAAACATAAAGTCTTCCCTTTGCTAAGCGGGAATGCACCACAAAAGATGAAGACTATAGAGGAGATTGAGGCATAGGGACTGCTAGGCCTTACATAACCTTTGATTAATGATCCCATCTGCATATCATTGGAAAAAGGGTTGTACACCAATATTCTCTAAAAGGGTGCCATGCCAATATCCTCTGGACAAGAATTCTGTGCCAATATTAACACCACAGACATGCCAAACTGGATACATGATATTCATGTAAATTTTATGGTTCACTCCAATCTAATGTAAAATGGAACTTTCTTAAATAGCTTGGTGTAAATTAAAAACTGAGAAATGGATCGGGGTGAAGTTCAAGTGCCAGACAGGAGATTATTGGCACCAGCGCTTAAATACATGAGTTTGCAGAACAGGAGGAATGAAAGCTGAGGCATCAATAGTTCCAAGGCACTCTGGATTATGCAATGAACACTTCAGAAGTACTGCTCATGTGGCTGCCTGCTGTACACAGCCAGACCGGACAGCAGACATTCAGGGCGTGGAGCGCAGAGTGGGACAGAGCATGCACCACTCCTTTGGTTTCTGTTCAACGGCTCCAGCCAAAGCCACAAACAGAGGGCAGAGTGCTGCAATGGAGGAGAATACTGCAAAATGGGGGTGGGGGAGTGAGTATCAGAACCCCATACACACTTCTCTATGTATTGTTTAGCAATTTTGGGGTCATTTCAGGTATCCTTCAAGGATTTTTTAAAGAAGAATTTAGGGTCATACTGGTACCACTTTTTTGGCTTTGTGTCAACGTAGCAGTGTTGTTAGTGACTCCAGATACAAATCATTGCCAAGTCTTAGCTCTACAAGATTAAAGGGACTCCGAGCAGTGCAATTGAAATCGTGGCCGCGGCAATTTCAATCGCAAAAATAGCGAAAACTAAAAGGCGTAGGGCGGTGATTTATATATCATTGGAAAGAGGAGAAAGAGATCTTTAAAATGATATGCATCTTTCCATAGTTTCTGCACTGCTCGGAGTCCCTTTAAATGCCATGGCACTTCATCACAAACCAGTAAAGTAGCAACTCTCCCCAAGAGGCACCACGAGGTGAAACAGGATGTTTCTAAACTACCCATGTGACCACAACTCCTCCCTGAAATTAAATGTACATTGTCCTTTTTTCAACACACATGGCAACAGTGGGCAGGGATAATTGTACTCCAGACTTTGCTAGGCTGAAATAGGTTAATCTCCAGCTGAGACAGACAGAATAATACTCGCTCTTTAGCATAACATAACACATGTAGCTTATTGTTTTCATATGCATGTTATATTTTCTTCTTTTGTTGAACTGGATGGAAAAACAAACGAGCAAAATGGAAAGCCATCTCTGCCTGATTATCATGCTAATCTGAAAAGCCATTGATTTTAGTAGGTCGTGGAACCTTTTTGCTTTTGTGCTCAGCCATCATGAGGAGATGTTATTTGGAATTTCTTCAGCCATCTGTCATTACCCAACTCAATGCTAATTCATTTGGTATATATTACATTAAAGTATAGCTAAGCTAGTATCCATCTCTAATTCAATAAAAATGATCATTTGATAATAATGCACAGTGCTGGGCCACAGATGGAAAAGGTAATGGTGTTTGAACACTTGCGCTTTTTCATTATGCCAGCTATTTGCATGTTAATGTTGCAGATTATACAGTAGAAAGATCTGCCAGTAATGTGGGTAGTGCTGGGACAGTCCATTGATCACATGATTTTCTCTATTATTAAATATAATGATTTCATTTACATTGCGAGGTACAATAGCAGCCCTATTGATGTAAAGTTATGCAGAAGCAAGCTTGTACGGAGAAAATGAATGATCGGGTTTTAAGATATGCAGTGTTGTCCTAAATAATGCAGAAGTCTAGAAATAAAGTTGGCTTGCATAACTCAGACAACTAAGTATAAAACTAGTCTCTGCTGCCTTATTGTAGAATGCTGGGCAACAGTACAAACACCTATGGGGATATTTAAATGCCTCTATGCTAATATTTTACAACTGAGTACCGGGGAAACCTGGCTTTGCTTTTTTTTTTTAATTAACAGCCTCCCAAAGAACCCCGCAATAACAGTGGTCATCTGTTCTTATCTCTTCTTGAGGGAGGCCAGACCTCATGGGAAACTCCATCTGGGCCTTCGCCTGTTCTATAGGCCTCTGGGCAGAAGTGAGAGACGTTAAGCTCAACACACACCATACAATCTTGGTTGTACAAATTTACCAAATCTATGTAGTATAAGGGCCCACAGATTGAAAATACCTTGAATGATTGATTGGATAAGCTCTTATACTACATGAAAGTGGGAAGATTGAACATCCAAGATTGTATGGTGTATGTTGAGCCTTACACCACTAGCCTGAGAGATAGCAGGAAAAGGTCTGCTTGAAGAAGACAGCAGTGGTTGCGTCATCACTGCTGCTGTATTTTTAATGCATTTAAAATATGCATCAGACTTTAAACAATCTTCTCTTAGTATTCTTGGCAGGGCTTGTTCTAGCAGTACATTGGTAGTATTGTCTCACACTCACTAATGGATCAAACCTATAGTCTTTAAGGGGAGTGCGACAGCTGAAAAAAGGGATGACGCCCAATATGCAGTATTCAACAAGGAAGAAAGCTGGCACATCCAAAATCAATCTATTGGTTCCATGAAAGATTCTGCATAGGAAGTTGGGAGTCTGGCTCCTCTAACACTTGCTGTCAGCAATGTGTATCCATCTGGGGTCAGCAGCAGCCTGCTGACCCCAGATGGATACACATCGCTGACAGCGAGTGTTAAGAGGAGCCAGACTCCCAACTTCCTATGCAGAATCTTTTGCATAGCAGCAGACAGATCTTTGCCTCAGAGCAAATATCACCTTGATAAAGGGGTCCTACGCGGCTCCGAAACATTGGCCATAATTTTACATGGAACCAATAAAGATTGATTTTGGATGTGCCATCTTTCTTCCTTGTTGAATTGTTCTAGCACTAGGCACACTGGGCATGAGTCTAGAGGCACTAGCATGCTGAGAGGCTGTTGTTACGGAGTTGGTGAAGTCATTGTGACTCCAGCAGGATAGTAAGTGTGGGCATGACAAACCAGGGGGTGGGGAGAGGGTGTAGTTTCAGCAGGCAAACCTGGTTTTGGTAGAGGGCTGAGTTTAGGGCAACATCTGTGCCTACAGGCTCCCAAGATGTATATCCAGTCCTGACTCTTGGGATATCAGAGTGTGGAGAAGGGAGAAGAGTGGTTGGTGATAGTGATGGAAGGGTGGGAGGCGTTAGATGCGCTGGAACATCCACAGCATGGAACTACAGCTCCTAATGTTTTGTGCGTGTCATTTACAATCGCTTACATAACATTGCTATTGTTAAATGTCTGACTTCCATCTGGTTCTGCTCCGTGCAACTGACACAGAGGATCGGTTGAAACAAAACTTGTACAGTATTTACAGATCCTATACATAACATAGCATCTGTCAACATGTCAGCTTACTGCTGCTTTCTATTGGGGAAAACTGGAATTTTTTTGCAAGTGGGAATGGAGTTAAGATCACAGAGCTAAGTTTCAATGGGCCCTCTTTCGGTTTAGTCTTAGGTTATATTCCTAAACTTTGCTTTTGATATTCCAATACCTTTAATTGAAAGCAAGGAAAACACAGATCAGTGCAACACTATGCACAGGCAGACTGTATGCATTTCGAAGGCAAGCAGACTTCAGTAAAACAACCTCACCTTGAACTTGAAGAGATCTCACTCAAATACTGCTCTGTCATTTTGTGTAATCTGTCACTAGATTACATGGTTCTAAACTAGTGACAGGTATACTTAAAAAAATAATAAAGGAATATCAGCTCATCTTTTACAGTTTTTTTTTTTTTTTAGTAAAGTATATGATAATTTTACACGAAAAAAAAAATCCTTTCCCAGTCAAAGTGCGTTTTCCTTTCTCCTATATATCGTTAGGTGATTTTCTATTCTACCTTGAAATAACTTTTTTTTATGCATGGCATTTGAAATGTACTAAAGCTAAGTTCACAGACAATGGAAGCGTCTAATCTATTAATAGTGTGTCTTGCTTCACAGGAACACCCACTGGATTATGAACTTCATTGACAGATTTTTTTTCTTTACTATTTTTATGATGCATAGCAAAGCCTTCTAAACTTTCTTCATTTAAATTTGTATATCAGGCTAAGAGTGAACAAATAATGCATACTTTATAGAATGTTTTATTTATAGTTGTTAATTCTAAGCTATGTACACACATTAGATTTTTGTGGATAGATTGTTCCAGACATCTGGGGCCTGATGCACAATGCAGCTGTAATCTTCCAGGTACTAATAGCCGGGAGGGGGAAATCACGTTACCCTATTAACACAATGCATGCTACCAGAGTTAGGCATGCATTGCTATGGTAATGCGCATTTGCTGTGGGTTACTATAGTAACGCACGTAGCCCTGGTACAT
Organism: Hyperolius riggenbachi; assembly: GCF_040937935.1. Classification (NCBI taxonomy): domain Eukaryota; kingdom Metazoa; phylum Chordata; class Amphibia; order Anura; family Hyperoliidae; genus Hyperolius; species Hyperolius riggenbachi. Next base: position 233,286,713 of record NC_090647.1, read on the forward strand.
ACTATTCCAGATCACACAGAGAATAACTTGTGTAAGCTCAGTTTATCACCTATTAAACCCACCAATGAGGGGTGGTTAAAGGTTATGTGTACTTACAGGATAAAGTCAACTCTATATTGTCCCTTAAAAAGTGGTATAAAACCCTAACATAATATTCAATAAAAACACGTTTTCCTACTTTTTATATGCCATACGGTTATCATATTTGCATCTGTGCATAAGTATTATTATTCATTTAGAAATTACAAGTTCCCAAAAGTACAGTTTTTCATGCTTTGAGAGCTGACTTTTATTTTATTCATAACTGGTTTTATTCATTATGTATTGAAGGCAGAAATGCTTTGAGTGTCTTTCTGTGTCCAGGAGCTTCTGCACAGTCAGAGAATGTGTCACATTCCTCACTTGATACAATTAAGCAAACACAAGATAACATTATCTCCACTTCGGATGCGTCCAGATTTCTCTGCACTAAACTTGCAAGTCATGTGTGTAACCCTTTGAATGCTGTTCTAGTAAAAAAACAATGCTGGTTGTATATAATATGCTGTAAATAATTTTTTAGAACAAAGAAGAAATGCTGGGTTTCATTCCGCTTTAAAAGTAATGTAGTGACTGATTTTTGCCCCTTTGAAGAGATCTATCAGTGGGGACCCCATTGACTGCCTATTGTTAACATGTTCTTCCCTTTGATAGCAGACTGTAAAGGTACATCAAATACTGTTGGGGTATTGTCTAACGGTATATTAGCTCCACCTTTCTCTACCTGCTTGCTTCACCTACCATCAACCTACCGTCCCCCCCCCCCCCCCCATGCTGTCTTTTGCTATGTATAATAACATTAAGGCGACTACTAAATCTGTTATTAGAGATGAGAAGTTTAAGGTGAAATAATAGAGCGTGAAAAAGCTGAATTGTCTTCCTCACCTATTTTTTTAAATTGTGCTCCTTTGTCCAAATTTCAGTTTTCTTTAAAAATATTTTGATCGATTTTTGTATCTGAGAATACCAATCACAGCCAAATCATAAACAAGCAATCATGTTGATCGAGAATCAACATTTGAATATTATGCATACGGTAAGGAGGTGTTACAAAATAAAGCTAAATTGCATGCTGGCTCTTTAGTCTATTAATTACCATATTTTGTGCATCTGAACAATTAGCTACTGGATAATGCAATAATTTTCCAGTTAATTTTGAACAGTTAGCCAAATTGTTTCAGAATTGACATCAAAATAATAGCAGACAGTTTTAAACTCATCAGCATAAATTACATTTTCAGCGATGTGCGGCATCTGTTTTTGCACTTTATTATGTGATCAAATATATAACAGATTGCTGGTAGTAGGATGGGTAATATAATTAGTCAGTGAGTTGGGTAAATGGCTGCTCCATTATATATACACAAAGCTCAGGTATTATGGCTTAGATTCACTCTGTACATTCTAGATCAAGGAGAGCACATTACCCTGTTACATGTTTTGAATGACACAGTTTTTGGTAAGGGGGATTTTTCATGTCAGCCTACATTTCTGCATATATTCTTTGGGCCAATCATCATCCTGATTATTAAGCTTTGATAATGAATGGTGTCCATGTCTTGATTACATTCATTACATTGTGAAGTTCTGCTTTTAAATGTATTGAGTGGCATATGTTTGTGCTGAAATTATGATTCAACCAAGGTTTTGATGGGGATACCCAACGGCTTAATGTGCTTTCCTTGAGGCTATTTGAAATACATGGTCTAATTTTATAATCAATAATAAATTGTCAAAAAGCAAGAATAATATAGATTAATTTTGTTTACCCCATAATATGTGGCAATAATGTGCAACCAAATAATTTACTTCCCAACAAATTTACTTAAAATGGTATAAAAGCACTTCAATAGTTAGCAAAGTGTATTAAAGCAAGAAAAAAAAATAAGGCTTAGTAAATCACCCAGATTACCTAACCAACTGATCTCCTCTTTAATGCCCATTAAAACCAGCCAATCGCATACAAACCTGCATTGGGTACCCAAAGAACTTTTTGGGAATTCAGTAATTTGTTTCAGTGTACCAATTAAGCTACGGATCCTTCACACTCAATAGATTTAGCCAGCAATATATTGATTTAAGAGTCTTCCATATGATAATGCAACTGTAAAGTTTGATGTGTACAGCTATAGGGGCTGGATAACACACAGAGTAATGTCTGTCTAGCAATCTAAATTAAGTATGGTCACAAGCACCTCTTACCTACAGATTGCATCAATTATAATCACAATGGGGAAAGAACCAGCAGTCCACTTGCAAGCCCAGTGCTGATTTGAATTGATCACAAGTTCCCATCTTACCACACTTCTCTTATCCCATAAAAGAGAGTCCAGAGTAGAGTACCAGCGTGACAGCTCCATTCCCTTGGACACAGCTACTTGGGTTAGAATCACATATATATCAGGCTGTGGGGACGTCACCAGTTTCCACTCATTCCACCCACCTACATGTTTCACTGACAATGCGGCAGCTTCATCAGGGATTATTTTAAAGGGGAGATAGTTTGGTTAAGGAATCTGTGATGTTTTCTAAGCTGCAATGTATTGCATTAATTAATAAAGTTTGCAAATTATTGAAGTGCTTTATACCATTTTCACTAAATTTGTTTGAGACGTTCTAATTTTTTCTATGGTTGGAAGCCGTACCACTTTTTGTATCTGGTACATTAAGTAGCGTGATCAATGTATTTGCAATTATCAATAGATTTGCAATGAATGAGATGGAGTTTAGTCAATTGGCAACTCAGGCATTGTAGGATTGGATTGATTTATGGTTTGATATTTTGGGAATATATTAAATGGAATATACACTGCAAAAGTTCAGTCTCTTGAGTCTTTATAGAGAATATTTTCTTTTTCTGTTCTCCAACCTTTCTGTGAAATTTCCAGCAAAATTCTTGTGGAAAGTTTGCAAGTGAAGGTGGATTATTGATAAACGAGAGGCATTTGGTAAGATTCACCTTTCTCTAATGTTAGTGTAAAAATCAGATGTGACTTTTTTTTTTTTACCAGTAGGAAAATGTTTAGATATAGAAGTTTTGAATGTCCATTCGGGAAATATGAGTTAAAAATATAGTTCCTTAATAGGTCACTTTATTCCAAGCCATTTTTAAGCTCATTCGTGAAATTCTGTGGTTAACACCTTTGACAAAAAAACACTTAACTTTCAACAAAATGTATTAAGAGACCTTAAAAAAAATCCCTTTATTGATGATTCTGTACTCTAAGGACATGACTTTTGGATTAGATAAGAAAATCATTATATCATTTGCAAAAGTATAGACTTGATTTTGCTCTTCAATACCAGAAAACAGATCTTTGAATAAAAAGGATCTGGAAAGGGTTTCAAAAGCTATATTAAATAGGGAATTTGGATGATAGTGGGCACTACTGTTTGGTGTCCTTCTAGACGAAGCTGAACAAATATGCGCCAGCAACTTTAGGCGCACCATGTGCCGCCATAGGCCATAATGTAAATTACGGCTATGGCAGTGCTCAGAAGTTAATTTGGGCGCCGGCAAAAGACAGAGCCCAAATTATTTAAAAACAGTGCAATAGCTGGCAGCCGAATTACATCTTTCCCCGGTGTCCATGGCAGCCTGGAGGGGGAATAATAATTAACGCCACCAGGACATTTGCAGCAGCAGGGTGAGCCATTTATTGGCTTCATCCTGTGCCCAAATTTGCCAGCGCCATTTTACATGTATGCCTTCTAGAGGGTAAAAGAAAACAATGCCTTGTGAATGCTTTTTTTGTCGCAGGGTTAACATTTTTAATTGTCCCAAAAACACACAAAAAACTCAATTGGTTTCCCCCTAAAATTGGCCCTAGATTATGATGGAAATATGACTATGGTAGGGATTAGATTGTGAGCCCATCTAAGGGCCCATTCACACTATGGCGATTAGCGGCAGTTTACCGCTAATTGCCGAAGTGCTAGCACTTTTTAAAGCGCTAGTGCAATTGTAACTATATGGCAGTGATCTCACTGCCACAATTGCCGTCAATCGTGGGTGTTTTGCAATTAGCGGCAAATGCAAACGCGTTGCAGGCAGCATTTTGTGGCATTTCGGGAGCAATCTCGATTAGCATGCTATAGACGCGCTAATCGGGATTGCTCCAAGAACACGTATTTGTTCATTGATTTTTTTCTGCGTTAATCGTTACTGTTTTGTGCCTTTTACGTGTGAATGGGCCCTGAGGGACAGTTAGTGACAAGACTGTATACTCTGAACAGCTGTGTGGAAGATGACAGTGCTATATAAATATATAAATACTGAATGAATACATTTGCAATTTTTGGCACTAAATCATCATTCTTCAGCCTCATCCACTGTTTTCTGTTTACATGTCTGTGTATACCTTGTGCAAGTAGGTTTACTGTGTTGTGCATCACTGATAAATATTTCAGATATAGTGCATTAAATATTATTATGGTCATTGTTGATACAGTGATGGTGAAAATACTATGTCTTAATATGATAATGTATGCTAACTTCCATGGCCCTGATTTATGAAAACAGGGAATAGAAGTGGAGTTGCTGCCAATATAATAAATGCTAACATATTCTTTGTTGCATTTTCCGTTGCATGAAAAATAATACTGTCTGTTTGTTATGGGCTAGGGCTCCCCCTTTGCTCTAGTTTTCATAAGTCAGCCCCTACACTGAATGTACTGAATAATTTCCCAGTAGCAATAAGTTAATGGGAATCATTTTCAAATCCTGGCAAATACAGAATGGATGGTTTTACGGCATGCTATTTTTGTGGGAAAATGTATTTTACTTTATTAGAAATGCCATTTGTCAATTTGTATTAAGTCTATAGAACTTTGTAGCAAAGAGATAAGTTAGTACAAAAGTGCAGAGAAGCTAAGCACAGAAATTGAACATTCAGTGTTTTCTTAATAACAATAATGGTTCCATTTTTATTTCTTCATTAACCCGTAATGCAACATTATCCTAGTGAGTTCCCAGTGGTGGACCTTTCTAATGAAATTATTCTATTTGCCTTTGATAAATGAGATTTCACACCACTAGTGCTCCATTTTACATACTATGTGAAGGGGTAATTTTTCTTAAAATATGCATGCTCAGAGTAATTTATGGCTAGCTTTTTATGCTTAGCCAGGAAAAGCAAACACACTGCTGTGTATAAAAATAATTGTATACTTTGCAAATCTAACAAAGGCATGCTCTTATGTAACTAGCTTTTGTGGCTTCTATATGCATTTAGTGAGCTTAGGATAAAGCTAACAACGTGCATTTTTAATGCAATCATTAAAGTCCAGCTCCTGAGAACGTTTTTAGACTAGACCTTAGATAGCTTTGCAAAGTTTAAAATCTTTTTTGAAATTGTGTTAAAGAGAAGAGATAGAGAGAGAACAAAAAATAGGTCTGTGTAGAGTGTAGAGATGGCCCGAACGGTTCGCCGGCGAACGGTTCCCGGCGAACTTCTGGGGTCACGGAGAACCGCAAGCTTTACCAGAAGTTTGATTCGCCCCCATAGTGCATCATGAGGGTCAACTTTGACCCTCTACATCACAGTCAGCAGGCACATTGTAGCCAATCAGGCTACACTCCCTCCTGGAGGCCTTCCCCCCCTTATAAAAGGCAGGCAGCGTCAGGCTTTTCACTCACTAGTGTGCCTGCAGTTATTGGAGAAGGGAAAGCTGCTGCTGACTCTCATAGGGAAATATTAGTTAGGCTCTTCTAAGCTTGTTAGCTTGCTCCTTGCTGATTCTTATTGCTAAAAATAGCACCCCTCAACAGCTCTTTTGATAGCTAATCTTGTTCTTGTGATCTATTTTCTTGTGTGTGTGTCCCACTGACACTTGTGTTGCATAGACAGCCTTGGTAATTGCTACTGTGTGTGCCACTGCCAGGCCCAGCACTTTCAGTGACTACCTGTGTGTGTGCCAGGTGCACATTGTAATACCCATCACTGCATATACCTACCTACCTGTTGTTCACAGTGCACCCACTTACCTACGCGAGCTGAGCGCACGCAGTGTCACTGTGCCTGTCTGGTACCTGTCTGTGTGTGACAGGTGCACATTGTAATACCAACTGCATATACCTACCGGTTGTTCACTGTGCACCCACCCACCTACGTGAGTGCACGCAGTGTCACTGTGCCTATCCAGTACCTGTCTGTGTGTGACAGGTGCACATTGTAATACCCACTGTATACACCTACCTGTTGTTCACTGTGCACCCACCCACCTACGTGAGCGCACGCAGTGTCACTGTGCCTGTCCGGTACCTGTCTGTGTGTGACAGGTGCACATTGTAATACCCACCGCATACACCTACCTGTTGTTCACTGTGCACCCACCCACCTACGTGAGCGTATGCAGTGTCACTGTGCCTGTCCGGTACCTGTCTGTGTGTGACAGGTGCACATTGTAATACCCAATGCATATACCTACCTGTTGTTCACTGTGCACCCACCCACCTAAGTGAGCGCACACAGTGTGATATACCACTCTGTGCATACCTGTTAACTGCACCTGTGTGACTGCACATTGTATTAGTCAAGTCAGTGCATACCTTTCACTTCATCCCCCCCCCCCCCGATATGGACCAAATGGACAAAACAGGTAGAGGCAGAGGTAGAGGCAGACCCAGAGGAAGGCCACCCGGCAGGTCTGTTCGAGGTCGTGTTGATGTGATTTTGTGCGACCCTGGCCCAAAGTACAGTGCTCAGAAGAAGGCACGTCCCATCAACTGCCAAGATTGTCAGGACGTGGTTGACTATTTAACACAGAACACCTGATCTACCAAAGCCACCAGCGCTACTACAAGCTCCACAGCCGCTGCCTTTGACACTTCGCAGGAGTTAATTGGTTGGGAGTTAACTGATTCACAGTCATTATTGTTACAACCAGATGAAGGCGCTAAGCAAGTTACACCGCCTCATATGTCTGAGTTAGGCGGCGACACTATGGACGTAACGTGTGAGGATGAGGAAGTACCTGCTGTTGGTGCAGTTTTGGAGGTGTCTGAAGCAAGCGAAGCTGGGCAGGATGATTATGATGATAACGATGATACGGATACCACGTGGGATCCTAAGAGACGAGATGACCAAGGGGACAGTTTAAAGGGGGAGACAGAGAGGAGTAGGAGGAGACGAGTTGCTGAAAGAAGCAGGGGGAGCTCATCATCAGAAACAGCTGGTGGCAGTGTCCGGTGCCAGCCAACATGGCCTTCAACGTCAGCTGCTGATGCCACCATAGTGCCATCACCCCAGGGGGGGGGCTCAGCGGTTTGAAAAATTTTTAGTGTGTCATCCGTAGATCAGAGCAATGCCATCTGTTCTCTCTGCCTCCAAAAATTGAGCCGTGGAAAGGCCAACACCCACGTAGGGACAACTGCCTTACGAAGGCACCTGCAAAAGCCAATTTTTGCCAGTCACCCCCTTGCCCGGCGTCTGACAGCTGGCTTGGAGAAACTGTTAGCTCGCCAGCTGTTACCATACCAGCTGGTGGACTCTGAGGCCTTCCGTAAATTTATGGCCATTGGGACACCGCAGTGGAAGATACCAGTCCAGAGGGCTGCACGGTTTTTCGGTTTAAAACCGAAACCGCGGTTCGTGTCAAGACGATCTGGTGATTGTCAGTATCCTCGGTTTTTCACAGTGCCTGACACGCTGTCTGTATGCTTGTCTGGCCCGCCTACCGCTGTGCGCAGAGTGTCCAGAAGCAGTGAATATGTATTAGTGTTAATGAGCGGGGGGCGGATCCACTCGAGCGAGCGGCTGGGTACACACAGCTTTACCAATCGTTGGATAGCGATGGAATGACGGCAGCGGTAGGCAGAGATAGTGTTAAGCATATTGTCTTAACATGAACCGCCCCCCCTCCCCCCCGCGCTGCCCGGTTCATTAGCAACCATAAATATGCACTGCTTCTGCCAGTGGATCCGCCCCCCCGCTGCCCGGCTCATAAGCAGAGTCCCGTAAGCTGCACATTGTCGTTCAGCTCCCTGCCATCAACCTGACAGTGACAGACACTGACCCCGCCCCCCGCTAAATCTTGTTTTGAAAAAAAGTCGTGAATAAATCGAAATCACAATTTCTGAGAGAAAAATCGCAATTTAGATTTTTACCCTAAATCGTGCAGCCCTACCAGGCTGCAATTATTTCTCTAAAAAGGCGATACCTAATCTGTACCATGAAGTTGAGAGGCAAGTGGTGTCATCTCTGGCACACAGCGTTGGGTCAAGGGTCCACCTGACCACGGATGCCTGGTCTGCCAAGCATGGTCAGGGCAGGTACATTACTTACACAGCCCATTGGGTCAACCTGGTGACTGATGGCAAGCAGGGAGTACATGGCTGTGCAGCGGACCAACTTGTGACTCCCCCACGGCTTGCAGGCAGGCCTCCTGCCACCTCCTCTCCTTCTCCTCCTATTCCTCCTGCTACATCCTCTTCGCTATCGTCCTCCTCCTCCTCCTTGGCTGAGTGGCAGTTCAACTCTACTGGTGCTGCGATCTCCTCTCCAGCTACACAGCCCCATCTCCCCAGGGCCTATGCTGCAAGCCAGGTACGACGGTGTCACGCCATCTTAGACATGTCTTGCCTCAAAGTGAAGAGTCACACTGGACCAGCTTTTCTGGCTGCTCTTAACAAACAGGTGGATCAGTGGCTGAACCCGCACCAGCTGGAGATCGGCAAAGTGGTGTGTGAAAACGGCAGCAATCTCATTTCCGCTTTGAATTGCATGGCACATGTGCTGAATCTAGTCATTCAAAGATTTGTGTCAAAGTACCCAGGCTTACAGGATGTCCTGAAGCAGGCCAGGAAGTTGTGTGGGCATTTCAGGCAGTCTTACACGGCCATGGCATGCTTTGCGGACATTCAGTGAAGAAACAACTTGCCGGTGAGACGCTTCATATGTGATAGCCCGACTCGCTGGAATTTGACCTTGGTCATGTTCTCTCGCCTGCTAGAACAGGAGAAATCCGTCACCCAGTACCTGTACAATTACAGTAAAAGGACACAATCTGGGGATGTTCTGGCCCAACAACTGGACACTGATGCGAAATGCATGCAGGCTCATGCGGCCGTTTGAGGAGGTGACCATCCTGGTGAGTCACAGTGAAGGCACCATCAGCGACTTGATCCTGTACGCTTACTTCCTGGAGCGTGCCGTGCATAGAGTGGTGGATCAAGCTGTGGAGGAGCGTGAGCAGGAACAGTTACGGGAGGAACGGTTGTGGGAGCAATTTTCATCAGAACTACATGTTTCCTCCTGATGAAGTGACCGTATAGGTCACGCCACGCGTGGAGCCTTTTCATGCTTCCCACAGCCTGCATCTTCCACTACATAGCTGGTTATCCCTATGGAGTCCCTGGGTCGGTACATGTTATCCCTATGGAGTCCCTGGGTCGGGTATGTCTAACCACTTGGTAGTTGTATATTGTTCCACTGTTTGTTTGCCCATCATCATTATTATTCTGTGATCTATACTTATACTCTTTGGACTAACATGTCTATGAGCATATGTCTATTTGCACTTTGGATCACTGATTTATATTTCTACATTTGAGCACTTGCACTAGATTGGCTTTGTTTTCAGTACATGACCCGGGTCCCCATACTTTGATTGGGGTTCTCATTGAACCTCAGTCTAGAGTACATTGTCATTTCAGGCAGTTATATTGACATTGTGGTGAAGCATTGTTTATCATGACATTATCATGTGTCTGCATAATGGGTGTTGTGTAGCGGTCCTTTGGACCTCTTTTTAAGTGGTTTTATGTTTTTCATTGTTCAATAAAATTTGTACTTTTTTGATCATTATTGGTGGTGCAGTTTATGTACAGTCCTTTTCTTGTTAGTAAATTGCCTTATATTCTGTACTTTGCACACCATTTTGCGTATGGGTGTGCAGATGCTTCTATTGATTTGAACGTTTCCTCAACACCTGCTGCAGCACAGAAGGGGGAGGAGGAGGAAGAGTCGTGTGGGGAAGAGGAGTCAGACTCGGATGATGAGGAAGGTGTTTCTTTGGAGAAGGAGGAGGCGGCGGCAGAAGAACAACTGCAGCAGGTGTCGCAGGGGGCTTGTGCTGCTCGATGTTCCCGTGGTATTGTTCGTGGCTGGAGGAGGAGGAGGACTTACCTGACATCACTGAGAAAGAGCAAGAGGAGATGGATAGTAAGTTTGCATCCAACTTTGTGCAGATGGCATCTTTTTATGCTGTCCAGCCTGTTGAGGGACCCCCGTATAAAAAAACTCAAGGGGAATGAGCTGTACTGGGTGGCCACGCTACTAGACCCTCGGTATAGGCACAAAGTGGCGGACATGTTATTAACTCACCTGAAGGCAGAAAGGATGCAGCACATGCAGAACAAGCTGGCAACTATGCTTTACAGTGCGTTGAAGGGTGATGTCACAGCACAACGGAATAAAGGTACCACTGCCAGTAATCCTCCTCTCGTGTCCACGCAGGCAAGGACAGGACGCTCCAGCGATCTCATGGTGATGTTGGACATGCGGACATTCTTTAGTTTAAAGCCTTGCCTTAGCGCTTCTGGATCCACCCTCCACCAATGCCTGGACCGGCAGGTAGACGACTACCTGGCCTTAAGTGAGGATGTAGACACTGTGAGCAACGATGTACCCTTGACTACTGAGTTCACAGGCTTGACCTGTGGCCAGAGCTGTCCCAGTTTGCCATCCAACTTCTGTCTTTCCTTGCCTCAAGCGTCCCGTCAGAAAGGACCTTCAGCGCAGCTGGAGGTATTGTCACTGAGAAGAGAAGTTGCTTAAAGCATTGTCACTGAGTAGAGAAGTTGCATTCATTTATCAAAATTAATGAGGAATGGATCCCGGAGGGCTACTGCCTGCCTGAAGACTAAGTCAGTCCCCACTCACAGCATCTCTGCCTGCACGTTGTGTGACTGCCTCCCCCAAGACTAAGTCGCCCCCCACACAGCATCTCTGCCTGCAGGCCGCTTGACTGCCTTCTCCGCCACCACCAACAGGGTCCAGGACTCCAGGTGGATTCCTGAATTTTTAAGGCCGCTGCTAGCAGAGGCCGCTATAATAATTTTTCTGGTGCGTGTACATGCCTGCCTAATTTTTCTGGCTGCACTGCAGCTGCAACAACAAAACAAAAGGCATGTACATGTGCCAATTCTCCTTCGTGATCATTACCTTGCCGCGGAGAAGGGGCTTGCATATCACAATGAAGCAATGACCTACGGCTATATGAGTGTCTCGGGGGGGGGGGGGGCACACCCAAGATAATAAGGTTGTTGCTTCATTGTGGACAGACCAAATTTGGTCAGCTGGACAGTCACTGTTGTTCTATCATTGAGCTACCACAGCCCAGCAACAACATGGGCTTGAAAACCGCCACGGCCTGCACTCTGGCCATGGTGCGCACCAGTTCAGCACGGCCGTCACTACACAAACAGCTCTTTGCAGTGCGTTATACAGTGAGTTTGGTGTGTCAGTGTGAAGCAGTACTCTAATTACACTCCCTGATTTATGTATACACATGCAAGATGTTTTAAAGCACTTTAGGCCTGCAATTTAGCATTCAATGTGATTTCTGCCCTTAAAAAGCTGCTTTGCGTCAATTCCAGATTTTTCCCCAGGACTTTTGGCGTCCAACCCACTCTGCCATGCCCCCCTCCAGGTGTTAGACCCCTTGAAACATCTTCATCTTTTCCATCACTTTTGTGGCCAGCATGAATGTTTCTAGTTTTCAACATTCGCCTCCCCATTGAAGTCTATTGCGGTTCGCGAAAGTTCGCGCAAATTGAACGTTTGACGAAGGTTCACGAACCCAGTTCGCGAACCTGAAATCGGAGGTTCGGGCCATCTCTATGTTAGGTTTTAGTGGGGAGATGTTAGAATTTCCATCAGATTTTTGTTGCTGTCTCTCATTTCCTGTCTTGGAGACCAATAGAATTCATATCAACCTCTTGAGGATGAAAGGTTTATATCCCCCCGGGTGACCAGGCCATTTAATACAATTCAGCACTTCACAACTTGAACGTTTTATTGCACAGTCATACAACTTAGCACCTGAATGAATTTTATCTCCTTTTCTTCTCACAAATAGAGATTTCTTTTGGTGGGGTTTGATTGCTGCTGCTAGTTTTTTTTTTCATCAAAAAATACAGAAATTTGTGCAAAAAAATTATATTTTTTATTTCCCCCCCACTCCCTAAATTTGCCCTAGATTAAGATAGATACATTACACTATACATATGCCTATGGCAGGGATTAGATTATGAGCCCCTCCGAGGGACAGTTAAGTGACAAGACCATACTCTGTGCAGCGCTGGGTAAGATGTCAGCACTATATATATATATATATATATATATATATATATATATATATATATATATATATATATATATATATATATATATATATATATATATATAAATATAATAACTTAATTATCTAAAAAAACAGCCTGCCAGCTCCGATCACTGGCAGCTGGCAGGCTGATCGCTGGGACCTGCTATGTTTACTGACAGGAGCTTGCACTCTTCGAGCGTGAGCTCCCGTCAAATCCTGTCTAATCTTGCTCCTCGCGAGATCACGCCATATGGCGTCTCTGAGACCTGTGAGAGCCGCTGTCCCGCTGCTACCCTGTGTTAGACGAAACTGAAGTGAGGTAAAATTTCCCTGATGGGGACATAGACAGTAACTGTACTGGTTCATTATTGAAAATACCAGAGAATATAATTGTCTCAGAGCATGAAGAAAACCAATTACCTTCTGTAGTTTACACACTGCTATACTTCAAATGAAGATTGTAATAGCCACTTGGGCCACATAGATTGTGCAAGGCTACCCTTAAGTCAAGTCTTAACATTTCACACAAACATTTGCAAATACAGGTAGTCCCCTACTTACAAGCGCCTTACGTTACAATTTTTCATGCATACAAACAAAGTTGTCCCTGTTACACACCCCCTACTGGCCAGACCACTTAGTGCCTTCAAATCTGTTTCAGCCCGCTGACCATTCAATCTTGTGGATGCAATTGATGTGCCGGAGTAGCTGGAATTGGGCAAACAGACAGGCCAAGATGGAACAAGTGAAAATGCCAACAATTTACTATGTACCCTCTTATGAACAAATCATCCATTCGAACAGATAACGGTTACCCTTTTCTGATCAACGTTTGATCAATAAATCGATTGACCAAGATAGATGAAGAGGGGTTTAATTTGTATTAGATATTATATAGATTCAATGTTTCTGCTACAAATCTAAAAATGCTGTTATGTTTACAGTATATAGATATATAGACTGATCAATTCCCACACCTAGGGAAGATTTCATTGGAGCAGTAGTGAAAAGGAAAAAGCACACATTCTTTCATGGTCTCCACACTTAGGATCAGAAGCACTGTTTTTGCTACTGTATTACTGTTGCAAGTGTTTCTCAAAATAAGAGTATCTTTGAAATATCATATATACAACGGTAGTGTATATCCATCAGTACAAATGTCTTTCAGATTAGGGAAGAGATAAAGTGTAGTTCTCAAGTTCACAGCCAACACTTCCATATGATGTGTGACAAGGAGTGCATGTGTGAAGACATTTCAATGCTTCAACTGTCTTGTTACAGGTGACTGTCATACGTTATCTATGAAGAATTTATGATGGCGTTATAGCTTTGTAAAGGTAAGCAATTTCCCATAAGGGATAAAAGTATGTCTGTAAGATGTCATGGATGCTGCACTTATACATTGTTTCTGTAAATTACACTTGATAAAGTCCACTGTGAAAAACACTGCAAAGTAGGGATGATTTCAAAAATAATGCTACGAATATTCTTTATTGAACAATTAAGAACCCACAAAGTGCTTAAATAGAAGAGAAATAAATAACATGAATATTTGGTGTGACCACATTTGGCCTATGCAAACTTTTACCCAGTCTTTAAGGAACTTAGCTGGGTTGTTCCAAGCATCTAAGAGGAATAACTAATGTACTTTTGAAGATTTAGGCTGCTCCAGTTGTTTCCATCTCTGGAGGAAGCTCCAGTTGTCTCTGTCCCATGCTGCCTTCTACTTGACATCATGTTGTTTGTGCTAAAAATAGTTCTCTATGACATTCACAGTATGCTGGGGACATTGTCCTGTTATGGAATGAATTATGAGATGACACCTAGTGGTGTATCTGGAAAGTGGTCAATAAAAAAACCCAACTTTTTATGTTTAGTGGTAGCCAGTTGAAGTGCTCCTTTAACCCCCTTGGCAGTCTGATTCTTTCCGGATTTTAGGGTCTAAAAGCGGTGCAATTTTTAGCATGCTTTTAGACTCTAAAGCCTGGAAAAAAATCACACCGCAGAGAGATCTGCAGCAGCCTCATCACTCACTCACCTCTCTGGGATCCAGTGCTGCAGGATCTCATGATGACAGATGGCAATCTGACCAGGGGGAGGCAGAGCCTTGGAGGAGAAGAAGAAGAATGTCGGCTGACGTTGGGATCCCCTGGGATGTGAGTAAAAACGCCCGCTGCGCGCATTACTCTGCATAGACCTCCGGCGGCTACCACGAGTTCAACTCGGGATGACCGCTCCTAGCTTCTTTTTTCCACCCCGAGCTGGACTCATGATAACCGCTAAGGAAGTACAGAAGGGACATGTCATTTCCTGGGTGTGGTTGGTTTGGTTTATTTATTTAAAGGCCCACTATCAAAGTTAACTAAAATTCTAAGGTGCCACATATATTTCCAGTAGTTACTAGCAAATAGCAATACAAAGGCTTTTTCCCATTTTTTCATATTTTATGTGAAGAAAATATGTCATTTACAGAGAACAGTTTTCGCTGTGGGCATTACTGTGGGCATTACGATGGAAAACTGTGTCCTGAACATCCAGCATATAGAAACTTCACTGGTTGTAATGCTGTGACTGGAATCTGTTCAGATTTCTAGAAAGCACAAATATAGCTTCAAACGTGTGTACATAATCATCAGCTGCAGCTCTGTGTGTTCCTGTCTCTCCCTCTCTCTGCTTCGCAGTCTAAAGTAAACAGTTTACAGCCAGGAACAGCTCATTCTGGGTCTGGGGAGGGGAGCATCCAATAACAGGAATAAAGTAAAGGTAGGCATACACTGGTCGATTTGCCATCAGATTCGACCAACAGATAGATCCCTCTCTGATCGAATCTGATCAGAGAGGGATCGTTTGGCTGCCTTTACTGCAAACAGATTGTGAACCAATTTCAGCCTGAAACCGTGGTGGTGGTGGTGCTGCCGCCGCTCCCCCCGCCTGCATGCCCGCATACATTACCTGCTCTGGCCGGCGCGACTCCAGTCCCCAGGTCTCCGCTGTCTTTTCCGCTCTGGTCTGGTCTCCGGGTCCGGCATGCTTCACTTCTTCCTGCCTGGCAGGAAGTTTAAACAGTAGAGCGCCCTCTACTGTTTAAACTTCCTGCCGGGCTAGAAGAAATGAAGCATGCCGGAGACCAGACCAGAGCGGAGACGGAGCAGCGGTGACCGGGGTGAGTCGCGCCGGCGGAGCAGGTAATGTATTGCCACTCTATTGCGTCAGTCGTCGGACACTCGAACGCCGCTAGCGGCGCGCTCCCTACCCGTGGGCGATCGACGGTAATTTCCCTCACGGAGCGATCGACGGGATCGATCTATTTCGGGACGAAATAGATCAAAATTTAGCGTGTAGCGTGAACGATGTGACAGCAGATTTGATCCCAGTGATCGAATCTGCTGTCGATCGGCGGGGAATCGGCCTAGTGTATGGCCGGCTTAAGCCTCCTTCTATTCAGATCCTTCTCTGTATCTAAAAATCCCTCAGCTGTTCTCATATGATCTGTGAAAAAGCAGTGTGTGTGTGTGTGTGTGTGTGTGTGTGTGTGTGTGTGTGTGTGTGTGTGTGTGTGTGTGTGTGTGTAAGCAGGGCAGAAACAAACAGTAAATCATTCCTCTGTGAATAGTGACAGAGAAGTGGAACCTATCTACATGGTATAGCTCTAGCCTCTAGGCTGACACTCACACAAAACTGTTACAAATGAGCGCTTTTAGTACAACAGGAGAAAAGCGTTAAACAAATGTTCAGACAAATAGCTGGTAAACTAGGCATTTTTTCACACAGGCTGTGATGAGAGTTTTCTGAAAAGCTTGCTATTGTTGCTGGCTAAAAGCTCTATCGGTATGTGGGATTTACAGAGGGACAGTTTCTTTGATAGTTGTTCTTTAAGTCTTACAGTATCCTGTTCATTGTACACTTAAATTAAGGACCAGCAGGTCCATAACCTGCTCCTTGTTGCCATGAAAAAATAGTTGTTCACAGTGTGCTACTTTTTTCTTCTGATATTGTCTTAGAAGGGTTAGGTGGTACCAGCTAACCAGGGCACAGTTACTGATATGGATGCAGCAGTGGATCATCTTGTTTTACCAAAGATGATCTGGGCCAGGGATACTTATAGCAGTCTGTCTTGTTCATTAGGAATGCACTCAGTTGCCGGTCTGATTTTGACCGGGCTGGTAGAAAATCATATTACATCCATAGGTTGCTTGTCAGTGACCATATTCAAAAGGCTGCTGCCTGAGGTGAGATGCAAACAGTAGTTTCATGTAGGAACACTGACCAATATTGCATAACTTATAAAATGTGTAGCATTAGCCTAGTCAGCCTCGTCTAAGAGATAAACTGATAGAATTTAAGAGCTGGTGTAGAGCACGACTTAGTATAGCTCAAAAAGCTGATGTTGCAATGAAGCAGGAGATTCTGAAAACACAGAATTTCTTGTTTTGGTACTCACTATACATTAGCTGGCATGGCTAACTTGCAAGAGAGCACGATACTAAGACTTAAATACCGTAAACTTTCTTTGCTATAAAAAACATGAGACATTTTATTAAGAATAATTTTCACATCATCCAAGTTTGAATAGAATCCAGAAAATAATGTAAAAGTCATACTATATTTAAAATATCACATCCTCTGCTCTTTAATCATATGGTGTTTTTCATCATTGGTCAACTCCTTAAAGCCGAGACATATGAACCCACATACCTGAATTTAAATTAGATGTGGATGTACAGATAGGGGTCTACAGTAATCCCTAGTGCCTTCATGTGTACTTTAGAAGCGGTAAACAGAAGGGTTATGACATCTGGTTAAACCCCATGCGGTGCGAAAAGCAAACCTGTATATTTCCTTAATGAGACAGCAAGGGAAATGTTGAAGACCTATAATCTTGAATGATACAAGATGCTCTAGGAAATCCAATAAGAAGTCAATTCATTCCAACCAACAAGTTAAAGAATACTGTAGCAAGAGATCTGTGGTAAAACGGAGTAAAAAATGAAAACAGGCACATTGCTGAATGATAATACTGGAATTCTCACAGTGTCTGTACAAAGCACCTTTAGGAATCATTCACACTAAGAGGGTGTGATCTGCGAGCATGCTAAAAAGGTCATTCAGTACCTTTTAAACATTCACATCAAAACACTGTGCTGCACTGCTATACAAAGTGTTTTCACAGAGCAGAGTGTATTTTGGTGTAATTGAATAGGGTGAAATGAATAGAAAATATTCACTGTGCATTGTGATAAAATGCATAACTACTGCTTTCGTCTAATGTAATGCGCCCTATGTCAATGACAGTAAGGACCACGGTAATGGGTACCAGAAACCAAAGAGATGCAATAGTCCTGGCAGAGAACGAGATTGTTACTGGTGCAGTGAAGAGATCTCACCCTCCCAATCTAACAAAGTGGGCAATGGCCTCAGGGCCCCAGAGTCTATAAGGTGTTCCCAAGTGTTCCCAAAACCCCTGCTCAGTTGGTAATGGCTTGCAATGTATGCTTGATCCTAGCACCTCCATCCGGCGTTACCAGAGCCGGATTAAGGCTAAATGGGGCCCTAAGGAAAGTAGCTGATTTGGGCCCCCCATCATGTCGTAATAGAATCAGAAGATGCAGCTGCACAGCAACATGCCGCACACACCTGGGCAGCCGAGCTACTGGTTGCTATGGGCAACAGCCCGCTTTCCTCTGTGGGTGCACAATGCAGGGAATAGCAGCGGCAAAATGCAGAGTGAGAGATGAATGGCTGGGACATTTGCACTCAGGGGCTGGGGCACCCCTGTGAAGAGGGCACCAAATATCACAGCAGCAGCTCTTTCCCCCTGCATCTCCAGCCTGACAATAGCAGAAAGCTCTGGACATCGCCAAACCGGAAGCCGTTCCCCAGACAGAATTACATAACCACCCCCACCACCAAACAACCGATTTCCTCCCAAACTAGACAGCCACCATGCAGCCTCCATCCCAGTGAATATGATAGTCCAGCAGAGAAGGCAGCTGCAGCAGGGGAGAATGACAGCACCAGATGACTCACATTCACCTATTGCAATCCAAGCAATAGAGGTCCTGTCATCCGGAGCCCATCTGTCTCCTCTAGAGTGCTGCTCCTCTGTTACTACTACTATTACTACTTCCTACTTCCTGTCTGATCTGAGAATCAGGAAGTTTAGAGCATGTGGCTGCACTGTAGAAGAGGCAGATGGGTTTCAGATGACGAGATCTCTATCGCTTGGATCATGGATAGGTGAGTGAGCGTTTGCCATCTTCTGCTATCATTCTTGCTGCAGCTGTGGTTCTCTGTGGGAGGGAGGGAGGAGTGGGCAGCAGCAGAGTGCACAGTAGCAGGAGGGGGACCTAGGAGGAGAGCCTGGCTCTGAAGACAATCAGCAGCACACGGCATCATTTGACAAGACAAGACAAGACAAATAACATTTATATTGCGCTTTTCTCCTGGCGGACTCAAAGCGCCAGAGCTGCAGCCACTAGGACGCGCCCTATAGGCAGTAGCAGTGTTAGAGAGACTTGCCTAAGGTCTCCTACTGAATAGGTGCTGGCTTACTGAACAGGCAGAGCCGAGATTCGAACCCTGGTCTCCTGTGTCAGAGGCAGAGCCCTTAAAGGGATTCCGAGCAGTGCCTGTGGGTATGCCTTTAAGCATACCCACAACTAATTAATTACATCCTCACACCTACCAGCATGATGTTTGTAATTATATCCCCCTGGGTTCCCTATATTTCATTGCATTGTGATGAATTGAGCTGCCGACTTTGGAGAAAAGTCATCCTGTGTAATACAATGAAACTATGGAAAGATGCATATCATTTTGAAGCTCTCTTTCTCCTCTTTCCAATGATAGATAAACTGCCACCCTACGCTTTTTAGTTTTAGCTATTTTCGCCATTGAAATTGCAGTGGCCGCGATTTTGATTGCGAAATTAGCGAAAACTTAAAGGCATAGGGCGGCGGCTTGTATATCATTGGAAAGAGGAGAAAGAGTGCTTTAAAATGATATGCATCTTTCCATAGTTACTGCACTGCTCAGAGTCCCTTTAACCATTATACCATCCAGCCACCGCTGACAGGATGGTGAGGGCTGGTGTATGTGCTGATTGGGGCCCCTTTGACTCTGAATGGGGCCCCAAGCGACTGCTTTTGTTGCCTGGTCGGTAATCCGGCCCTGGGCGTTACCCACATGATGCAGGCACATTACATCAGGCCAAGGTGTGCATGTCTGCGAGGAAGGAAGAGGCGCCATTCTGCCACCAGGGGGATTACAAAAGAAAGAGTCCCTATAAGAAATGGGCAGCCACTAGGTATGTGATGCTTAAAGCTCTTCTGCTGTGCTGCATACTCTGCATTGTAAAATTAAATATTGGGGATTATGGCAAAACTTGTGCGGGGGGGGGGGGGATGTGGATATTTGAATAAAGACGCAGATTGTCTGTTGGATCCTGGAGAGGTAAGTTGTACTCCCCTCCACTGCACCCTCTGCATGGGGATGGGGGTGCTCTCTACCTATAATGGGGGGGGGGGGGCACTGTCTGCTCACCTATACTTGGGCAGCAGTCTCTGGCTACTCATAATGGGGGCACTCTCTGGCTACCTATACTGGGAGTTACACTACTCTCTGGCTACCCAAAATGGGGGGGGGGGATTTTCTGGCTACTCATACTGGGGGGCACTCTCTGGCTACCTATGTTGCCAATCTGTAAAGCGGTAAACAATGTACCTTTTTGCATTTAGAACTACTAAAATAATCAGAACACCAGGGAGGCTAATGCTCATACACACCTAGAGGAGCATTTATAAATGCAGTTGGATTGAAGTCTGCACTGGTGCTTGTTGGTCATTTGCATCTCTCAAATGTTGCGTATAGCATTTATTTTGCAGTTCATCTGCTGGACCGCAGTGGTATCTATGTATTGGGGCTCTGAGGAAATGCCTATGCTACACGTTTCCTTCATTTTTTGTGCCTGTAGGAAGTGTCCCCAAGAACAGGAAGTGAAGAGAATTATCCCCAGTGGAAATCCCCATGGCAATAAAAGCCTGACCTATGTTGCAATCCTTTACCTCTTTTAACATAATACTACTATTTTTACACTGCTAAACCCCAAGTAGCTACATTTAGTTAAAATGTCAAAAGTTCATACTGCAATGTTTATATTCCTTCTTGCTCAGGACTGCCAAGCCTAGATGCAGGACTTTAGGGATTTCAGGGATTGCAACTGAAATCTTAATGTGGGACTTTTTGTTTAATTGCACTGCGTAGGTGTAAGGAAAAAATAATTACACACCAAAAGCTATTAAACAACAAATACATTATTGTGCTGTAACCGAGTGTATTGAAAGACACAATGGATAAAAGAGGCTATGAATTCCTTATTGTGAAGCGTTCATTCATGTCTATGCACGTATGTTCAGCCCTTTCCTCCAGCATTTTCTGCGTAGCTACAAGAATGCCTGTGGCATATCTGCTTAGTCTGCAGCCACAAGCTTTACGTGTCTGGTAGTACAGACCACAATAAACAATGCATTCTTACTTTGGGTGATATACTACACTCTTCTGTGTTGTAAGGGAAAAAAAGAAGAAAAATTTCTCATGTAAATGTATCAAAAGTATAAAATGTTAAATATCAGATAATCATATTTTTCTGCATATTTAAAACCCTGCTCTAGAAAATAACACAAGGAAGCTGACCACTTTCTGTCAGCTTGATACATTTGTCTTCTTTCATATAATTTTTTTTACATAAAGTCTGCATCCCTCTAAAGGTGAAGCTTATAGCTTAAAAAAACAAAAAATAAAAGTTAGATACTTACCTCAGTAGTAGGATACTCCAGAGGCTTCTCGGATCCTTCTCCAACCCACTATTTCAGCGCTGGGACCCTCTTTAATATCTTGCAGTGAGCGCATCCATGAATGAGCGCATCCTCAGTTTTTTTCTCCTTACACAACTGCTTCCATTTACTGAGCATGCATGGACCGTACTTGCACATGCCCAGTGTGGATCATGGGCATAACAACAGCCCTTGCGACCCCTGTGATTGCAGGGGGTGTTTGGGGGCCCATTCTACTCCCATCAACATGCAAAGTAATATAAGAGTGAACAGAGGCGCCAGCAGGATAAAAGGTTCTAAAAGGCTTAAAATCCCTCAGGAAGTGGTGGTGGACTCGCCTCCCCGCAACAGACAAGATACCGTCAGTTTTATGACAACAGGTTTATTAATATACTCCAAAACAAACAGTGCAATGCGTTTCACGGGTATGTTCCCGCTTCCTCAGGCAATAAACAGATAGGAGTACACAGTATAGTCTCAAGGTCACGAATAGCGCCTCTGTAACATGCAAAGTACTGCAGCTAGCATGTGTACTTGCTTCCAGTTCTGCAAATCTCCATGCATCACAGCAGCAGCACACTCTGCTGCCCTTCGCCAAGTTCCAGATCACATGACTTGCATCAGTCATGTGATAGGGAGCCGGTGAATGGCAGCAGAGAGAGTGTGCTGTGGTGCACGGAGGAGACCTAAAGCACTGGAAGCAGGTAATATTACACTTGCTACCTGCTCCAGTGCTGCGGGTATCCTAAGAGCATCACAGCACCGGCTCCTTATCACTCACGGCTCCTTATCACATGACTTATGCGAGTCATGTGGTCGGGAGCTCGGGGGAAGGGCAGCAGAGAGTGCTGCTGCTGTGACGCACAGATATGCGCAATGCTAGAAGTAGGTAAATATAAGGTTTCCTGCACTACTTTGCATGGTGGGAGGGGGTGGCAGGGCTATCAGCTGCCTGCCTTATTTCTTGGGGGGTGGTTATGGACCTAGGGGGCCCCATGCAATCTCTTTTGCATCTCCCATTTGCAGCGGGGCCCATGGTATGCCCCTGGTGTGGATGCATTTGTTCATAGCTGCACTCCTGCCCAGAAGACACCTGTTTGACCCCCTGGGTCAAATAGGTATAGAGAGACCCAGCACTGGATTGGTGGCCTGTTAGAAGATCCAGGAAGCCTCTGGACTATCCCATTCAGAATCAGAAGCAGAATTGGGATAAGTATATAACTTTTCTATTTTTTCATATTGTAAGATACATTTGAAGTATACGTGAAGTGAGAGGAATATGGTGGATGCTTTCCATTTTAAAACAATACCAGTTGCTGGGCATCCTGCTGATCTCTTTGACTACAATAATGTCTGAATCCAACACCTGAAACAAGCATGTAGCTAGTCCAGTCAGACTTCAGACAGAAGATGATTTGCATGCTTGTTCAGAATCTGTGGAAACAATGTTATTAGAGGAAGAGGATCATCAGGATGCCAGGCAATTGTCATTGTTTGAAAGGAAATAAATATGTCAGCCTCCATATCCCTCTCACTTGAGGTGTGATTCAATGTTGGATCACACCAAATTTGTCCCACATACAATATGTTCCCCTGAGCAAATGCTGAAATCACTGCAAAGCTGGACACATAGAGCTAGTCAGTGAATCTATTTTGCTAATGATTTTCACTTCTCAGCAACAGTCGATGCATAACACTAATCAGATTTCAGTACAAATGTGACTGCAATCAGTCAAGCCCTCTGCTGTGCATGGTTTTGTACTGTTTATTGCAGAACAATGCTAGTCCTTGACTGTCATCTGAAGTAGAAGCTATTTTATAGAAATTCTTTACAGGGTCTGATCATTTTCAATGGGTGATGTCATACTGCCATGTATAGATTGCTTTAATTAAAAATAAAAGTGCTTCCTGTTGGCAGCTAAATGGCTCTGTGTCAAATGATACTGTACTGTACAGTACTTTGGGTCAAGGTGGTGACTGCACCACTAATCCCTGAAAGGAAGACAGTCTTTAGCATAACAGTAAATGCAGGAATATACTATGTGTACGTTTGGTTCTCTTCTGCTGTGAAGTGTTAATTTTTTTTTTTGGCAGGCTTCCCTTCTATAACTCATTATTGGTTTCTCAACGTGGTGGATCGCTTCACTAGCCGAAGTGAAAGCAAACCTGAAGTGAAAGTAAAATTATGAGATAAATCACTATATTTGTATAATCATAGAGGTTTCCTGGAGTCCCATCTTCCAAAATCCAGCACAAATTACATTTTTTGCTATGTTTCTGTCACTTACAGTAGGTCATGAAAATGTGACAGATATGTCAGGTTTTGGAGCAGCCCATCTTCCATAGTCCTTTAATACTAACATCTAGTGATAATTTGTGTACAGTAGAGTGAGGCTGGCGACTACATGATCATTACTCTGTATAATACTTTTATCATATGCACTATTTTCCTGTACACAGTATCACTTCATGCTGATGTATTACCCTGCAGTGTTGTTGTAGGCAGGACACAGGGAGGAAGCTGCTCATTTAGGCACATGGTGCACCTGATACTTTGCAAGATGGCTGTAGAAATTGCAGCCATGGCAGTGCCAAGGGGTTAATTTGGTTGCAGAGCTAACTATAATTAGCAGCAGTGATTTACTCAGGATGTTGGCTACTATGGCCTCAGTTCACTAAGCTTTATTATGGCCTCAGCTCACTAAGCTTTATCAAACACTTTATCGAACGTTTGATAATTTACCTCATGGGTAAAATCTAATTTTGAATTCACTAAGGTGTTATAGATTTATTGAACGTTTTATCGATAAATATATAACACCTTAGTGAATTCAAAATAAAATTTTACCCATGAGGTAAATTATCAAACGTTCAATAAAGTGTTTGATAAAGCTTAGTGAATTGAGGCCTATGTAGCCGGACTCCAGTCAGTGGCAAAAGGGGCAGTGATTTCTGCCGGTGTTTGCTTCAGAACTCCTGCTATACACTTAGCGGGTGATTGAGTCAGGATAGCTGCAATATTTGTCTGCGGTAGCTAGGAGGGTAGGTAATTGTTAGGCATAGGGAGTGTGGGAAGAGTTATGAAAATTGGTAGGGAGGTTAGTGTTAGGCATAGACAGGGGAGGGTTAATGTTAGAGCTAGTTTATGATAGATAGTAGTAGAATATTAGTAACACAACTGATATTCTACTATCAGATTTATCCTGCAATGGCAGAATATTGGTAACATTACTGTTATTCTACTATCAGATACATCTGGCGCCCAAATGACCAAGTGCTTTTATTAAATATGTATGCCGCAGGGATGCTCTCCATGGTCTTTGGATAATAAACTGGTAGCTCGCATGCCCAGCTAGGGACCTCTGTTTAGCTCAGTTGAAGGATCAAGAGGACCAGTGAATGTATATTTATAGGCTTGCTTTTACATGTATGAAAGCCTTTGTATTAATAGCGAGTCTTCTTTAAAATAGTGTATTGGTTTACTCTTATATAATGATGAGGATTGCCCTACTAAACACTACCAAACAATATCAAGGTCACATATGGCTTCTACATAAAGTTTTGAGGGTAAAAATAATTAAAATGATTTGTATGAATTTCCATGAAATTTTATTACCGCACTTCACACAGCTGTTGTTCCACACCAACAATCTTGTTTCAAGCTTTATAAAGTCAGGTAGAGAACAAGCTTATGCACATTATACCCTTAATTTCCTTAATATACTATCTAGATGGCAGCAAACAAAGACTCAGCAGATCTTCCTTCATGAAAGTGAGAACAAGGAGCAAAGGCTTTTCTGCAAGGCAGGTTATCCAAATGCAAAATGAAAAGCTAATTTAACGATCTTTGGAATTCTATTAATATGAATAGAAATTAAGGCAGAACGTATAACTTTTTTTTGTTTAAAGAAAAGTAATAGTTTAGGTTGCGGAAAGAATTTTACAAATATAGTATGTTGCATTGTAATAAAGCATTTGATGGTTAATCATTATGCCACATTATTATTTATTTTATATTAATTTAGTGGCAAGATCCTAACACTATATAAATAAATACAGTAAAAACAAGTTACAAAGACAAACACGGTGGATAATAATACACAGCTGCATAGCACACATTGCATCATGCTGTAGTTGACCAAAAAAAGAAGTTAGTAGAAAGGTAGTTAATCAGATCTAAATGAACATGTTGTTCAAGCCTACCAAGTGGTAGGTTGTGCAGTGAAGATGTTTCTATTATTTGTAAGCGCCTTGCCTCCACCATGAGAAAAGCGTAATATAAATGTTATTTGTCTTGTCTTGCTCTGCTTGTCAGAGGCGTAGCTAGGGTTTTCAGCGCCCGGGGACAAAGACTATTAATGCGCCCCCTAAGGTGAAGGGTCGTGACCAAATGTGAGCGTGATTATGGGTGCTCCACATTTGGTCACGCCCATTCAAATGTACATGGAGGTTAGCAGGCTCACGCTCACCCACCCTCCCTCAGTATGTACCTTCCAGCATGTTCCAAGACAGATTCAGCAATCATGAGCCCCCCCATCAAGACAAATTCCGCAATCATGAGTAAACATGAGGCCCCCAACATGACCAACTCAGCAATCATGAGGCCCCCAACATGACCAACTCAGCAATCATGAGGCCCCCAACATGACCAACTCAGCAATCATGAGGCCCCCAACAAGACAAATTTAGCAATCCTGAGGCCCCCAACAAGACAAATTCAGCAATCATGAGGCCCCTAACAAGACAAATTCAGCAATCATGAGGCCCCTAACAAGACAAATTCAGCGATCTTGAGGCCCCCAACAAATCATGAGGCCCCCAACAAGACAAATTCAGTAACCATGAGGCCCCCAACAAGACAAATTCAGCAGTCATGAGGCACATAAATAGACAGCATTTCACATAAATAGGCAGAATGCCCCCTTAATATGGTAGACACCTCTCACCTGGCAGCAGTTCCCCAAAATACACTCAATCTGACAGCAGTGCTTCCCCAAAAATAGGTAGCCCCAGGTCTATAGGTGTCCCCAGAATAGGTGGCCAGCAGTATAGATGTCCCCAGAACAGGTAGCCAGGGGTAGAGATGTCCACAGAACAGGTAGCCAGGGGTATATGTGCCCAGTATATGTAGGCAGGGGTATGTGTCCCCAGTATATGTAGCCAGAGGTATATGTGCCCAGTATATGTAGCCAGGGGTATATATTCCCAGTATATGTAGCCAGGGGTATATATGCCCAGTATATGTAGCCAGGGGTATATGTACCCAGTATATGTAGTTAGGGTTATATGTGCCCAGTATATGTAGGCAGGGGTATATGTGCCCAGAGTAGGTAGCCAGGAGTATATGCCCAGTATATGTAGGCAGGGGTATATGTGCCCAGAGTAGGTAGCCAGGGGTATGTGCCCAGAGTAGGTAGCCAGGGGAATATGTGCCCAGAGTAGGTAGCCAGGGGTATATGTGCCCTGAGTAGGTAGCCAGGGGTATATGTGCCCAGAGTAGGTAGCCAGGGGTATATGCCCAGTATATGTAGGCAGGGGTATATGTGCCCTGAGTAGGTAGCCAGGGGTATATGTGCCCAGAGTAGGTAGCCAGGGGTATATGCCCAGTATATGTAGGCAGGGGTATATGTGCCAAGAGTAGGTAGCCAGGGGTATATGTGCCCAGAGTAGGTAGCCAGGGGTATATGTGCCCAGAGTAGGTAGCCAGGGGTATATGTGCCCAGAGTAGGTAGCCAGGGGTATATGCCCAGTATATGTAGGCAGGGGTATATGTGCCCAGAGTAGGTAGCCAGGGGTATATGTGCCCAGAGTAGGTAGCCAGGGGTATATATGCCCAGAGTAGGTAGCCAGGGGTATATGTGCCCAGAGTAGGTAGCCAGGGGTATATGTGCCCAGAGTAGGTAGCCAGGGGTATATGTGCCCAGAGTAGGTAGCCAGGGGTATATGTGCCCAGAGTAGGTAGCCAGGGGTATATGCCCAGTATATGTAGGCAGGGGTATATGTGCCAAGAGTAGGTAGCCAGGGGTATATGTGCCCAGAGTAGGTAGCCAGGGGTATATGTGCCCAGAGTAGGTAGCCAGGGGTATATGTGCCCAGAGTAGGTAGCCAGGGGTATATGTGCCCAGAGTAGGTAGCCAGGGGTATATATGCCCAGAGTAGGTAGCCAGGGGTATATGTGCCCAGAGTAGGTAGCCAGGGGTATATGTGCCCAGAGTAGGTAGCCAGGGGTATATGTGCCCAGAGTAGGTAGCCAGGGGTATATGTGCCCAGAGTAGGTAGCCAGGGGTATATGTGCCCAGAGTAGGTAGCCAGGGGTATATGTGCCCAGAGTAGGTAGCCAGGGGTATATGTGCCCAGAGTAGGTAGCCAGGGGTATATGTGCCCAGAGTAGGTAGCCAGGGATATAAGTCCAGTATATGTAGGCAGGGGTATATGTGCCCAGAGTAGGTAGCCAGGTCAGGTGTCCCCCTCCCCAGCAGGAGGGGAGCAGCGCAGAGAAGAGCTGCTCTCCCTTCCTCGCTGTCCCCTCCAATGTCCGGGTGGCTGGCAGCGGCGGGCGGAACTTACCTCCGTCTCGTCGCAGCGCCGGATGGATCTGCCACTACTCTGGTCTGGTCCAGACCAGAGCAGCGGCTGCGCACCCGAACTTCCGCCCGGCGCTGGAGCGAGACGGAGGTGAGTTCCGCCCGCCGCTGCCAGCCCAGCCACCCGGACATTGGAGGGGACAGCGAGGGAGGGAGAGAGCACCTAAGGTGAGGGAAGGAGGGGGGATATGGCCCCCCTTCCCCACCGTCCGCACAGCTCTCCCTCTTCTCTGCGCTGCTCCCCTCACCCGCCGGAAAAAAAACAAAACAAAAAAACCCCGCAGCTCAGCCAGGCGGAGGGCGCCCTTGGGGACCAGGCGCCCCGGGGCACTTGTCCTACCCCGACCCCCCCTAGCTCCGCGCCTGCTGCTTGTGGTGCGACAGATGCAGTGAAGCATACAGTATTTAGAACGTATGCTTTACTACAACTGTTAACGTGCACCTTGAGCGGTGCTGCTCTGGATGCTTTAGGTTATGCTAATGGATCCATTGCACTGCAATAGTAATGCGCTGATATGAAGGTACCATTACAATATACCGTATTTTTCAGAATATAAGACATACTTTTTCTTCCCCAAAACTGGGGGGGGGGGGGGAAAGTGGGTGCATCTTATATTCCAAAGGTACGGTATTTTCGCCCCATAACATACTTACCGGATCCTGCCGCCGCGATCCTCGCCTCCTTCGTCTGTCCGCCGTCATCCAAGGTCGCAGCAGCCGTCATCTGAGGGTCCCATTAGGTGTCATCAGAGGGTCCAGCAATCCCATCCAGTATCCCCGCTCTTTAAGTGTCCAAGTCGCCGGCTCCTCTTCGCTGCTGTCATGCTTGTATGCAGCCTCGTGGTGATCACGCGGTGATTACGCGCTGCCGGGTCCGACTTCCTCCATAGTTACGGCGTCCTCTTCTTAGATACAGTGCCCCCTTCTGTGTGACGAGTGGCGCATGTGCCCTGGGGTCACGCATGACATCAGGCGCACGTACGCCGCTCGTCACGCAGAAGGGGGAGCTGTAACTAAGATGAGGACACCGTAACTATGGAGGAAGTCGGCCCCAGCAACGCGTAATCACCGCATGATCACCGCATGATCACCGCGAGCCTGCATTTAAGCATGACTGCAGCAAAGAGGAGCCGGCAACCTGGACACTTAAAGAGCGGGAATACTGGATGGGATTGCTGGACCCTCTGATGACACCTAATGGGACCCTCAGATGACGGCTGCTGCGACTCTCGGGTGATGACAGGCAGATGGAGAAGGGGAGAATCGCGGTGACAGGATCAGGTGAGATGCAGCAGGGGTGCAGTTTGGGTAGTTTGGGTTGGCTTGGGGGGTTAGTTAGTGAAGTGTAGTTTGGGTTGGCTGGAGGGGTTAGTTAGTGAAGTGTAGTGTAGTTTGGGTTGGCTGGAGGGGTTAGTTAGTGAAGTGTAGTGTAGTTTGGGTTGGCTGGAGGGGTTAGTTAGTGAAGTGTAGTGTAGTTTGGGTTGGCTGCAGGTGTTAGTGAGGGAAGTGTAGTATACTGTAGTGTAGTGTATTGTAGTGTAGTTGGTGGTGGTAGTAGGGGTTAGTGAAGTAATGTGTAGTTGGTGGGGGCAGCATGGGTAAGTGAAGTGTAGTGTAGCAGGTGTTAGTATAGATGGGCAGTGTAGCTTAGATAAAGACAGTTTTGGGGGAGTTAGAGGTCTATAAGAAGCCCCTGCACCATAGACGCACCTAGGTTTAGTTTATTTTTTTTCCTGATTTTTGCCCTCTAAATCTAGGTGTGTCTTATATGCCGGAGCGTCTTATATTCGGTAGTATAAAATATGGTAGTTGCATCACATTAGCAATACGATTTTGTTGTCTGGCGACATGCAATAATAATAATAATAAAAAAACTGACTTTACAGCATGCATCAAACTTACTTTTCAGAAAAGAGGCAGTAATAAGGTTATTTCAATTTTAAAGAATGGGATACAACTTCACGTAAATATAATTGCCCTAAATGCTGTAATGTTCTTTAATTTGAGAAAAGTAGCCAGTAATATTGGTTGTTATGCATAAAACTTTTCTAATGATTTGCGTATTAATCTCATCACTGATAAAAAACTGAACTGTATATAAATGTATGCAGCATCTTAAATTCCTGTCAGATGGTGCCAGAAACGAGACACAAACATAACAGGAACATGCAGGATGGGCTGAGCAAACCACACCACTCACACCCTATTAGGTAGAATAAGCCGGCATCAGCAGCCCACTCCTGGAAGCAGAATAAAGCAAGAATAGAGATGGCACACCATAGGCAATGCTTAAAGCAATGTATTAAAAGGAACCAGAGATGAACGTTTCACACAAAATAAACATATCAGTTGATAGCTTGTAAAGAATAAATGCTCTACCTGATAATTTTGCCGCTCTGGTGTGCCTTATTGAATGTTTTTTATCCATTATTGCTCCAGGAAAAGTCCAATAGGGCTGCCAGCTCATATCCCTTCTGCTTCCGGGTTATGAGTTGTTCTGGATGTGCTGTCTAGGCTCTAGACAAGCACATCTGTGTGCTTTCAACTCTGTGCTTTCATCTGTGTGCTTTCAACTTGATTTTTCTGGTATGCTGTGTGGCTGCCTGTAGGAAGTGTCTCTCATAGGAATGAAACTGCACAGTGCACACAGGCAGCCACACTTGTCTGTTTCAGAGCTTCTTTCTCAGCAGAGCAGCCCCTCCCATGTCATCAGAGCTCTGAGTATGCAAATCAGGAAAGCTGAGCCAGGAGGGGGAAGGCTTGGGCTTGAAAAGACTTCACAGAAGACTGACTCAGCTATAATAATTCAGGTCAAACCTAGACTGAATACTCAGTCGGGGATTTATTTAATGTATTTATTTATTGTATTTATAAAGCGCCAACATATTACGCAGCGCTAGACATTAGTTTAAGTTACAGACAATATTTAGGGGCGACATACAGCAATATGACAATACAGGAATACAAGAAAAACCAGATCACGGAGCACAATATGAGTACAAGGTAATGCTTAGTCAGTAACTGGATGGAGCATAGAGATTAGGCAAGTTAGGTTCACTCAAATGCATAGCATGGGTTCACAGTAATGGAGGTGTATGATCAGGTAGGACACAAAAGGAGGAGGACCCTGCCCAAAGGCTTACAATCTAGAGGATTCTTATCACAGCTGATAACAGGCAGATTGAGCAGAGAAGAATGAAACTAAAAGCAGGGTAAGTGTTTACTGTCATGTTCCCACTGATAAATGTAGTAAAATAAATGAGGGTTCTTCATCTCTGGCTCTCTTTAAGATGCATTGATGACTTCACACAACATGTTTTGAGCTGTGACACCTGATGAAGGGCTGTAGCCCAAAACACGTTATGTAAACTTCTTCTTAATACATTGCTTTAAAGAGACACTGAAGTGGAAAAAAATATGATATAATGATTGTTATGTGTAGTACAGCTAAGAAATAAAACATTAACAGCAGATATATGAGTCTAATATTGTTTCCAGAACAGGAAGGGTTAAGAAACTCCAGTTGTTATCTATGCAAAAAAAGCCATTGAGTTCCATGACTTTCAAAGTCACAGAGAGCTCTGTCTTCTGAAACTTGTTATCTCACTGTATTTTCTTTTTCTCTGCAGAGAAGGGTTCAAAAGTTCACTGCTGCTCTGTAAATTCATTTAGAATGCTGAGTAGTGTGTATACTGCAAATATTAAAGAATGATACAATGTTATAAAAAACGATATAACTGAAAATAAAAATATGAGAATATTTTCTCTGCTTCTAATGTTCTAGTAATTATCCATACTACACAACCAATTCATTATATTCTCGCTTCAGTGTCTCTTTAAGCATTGCTTGTGGTGTGTTGCCTCTGTTCTTGCTTTAAAAAAAACTCACTGCTCATATAGGAAGACTTTAGTCAAGTAGTAAAGATGTTATAATTGAGCACAAAGGATACAAGAAAGAAGAGTGGATCCATTACTCATAAAGGAAAATTTCAATCAAGCAACAAAGATGCAAAGAAACCTGCAGTTTTCTGCCTAAATACTCAAATGAATAAAGAATAGAAGAGTGAAGTAGAGAACATTGAGGATCCTAATGAACTCTATTTTGAGACAATTTCTTTTTTTATATTGTCCTCTCCCAATAATTGCAGATTACCTATCAAGGCAAGATTTTAAGTGTTAAAATGCCTTCAAATAACTTAAAAAAATAGTTTCTAAATAGTGACAGCCAACCACTGCCACACCAAGTGTCATTTTCCCTGGGTCCTAGAGGTGGAGCTATACCTATTGAGAAGAAAGGTATAACTACGTTTCTACTAACCACTGACCACAAGCAGGATATGGGAGACAAACCTGATGAAGCTGCCAGCCTGCCACTCAACTCCCTTTCAGTTGGATATAATGGAGAGTGTGATTGTTATGATTACTGGAGGCTGTTGACCTCGCCACTGAGAACAGAACCTTCCAAGCACAGGATCTAAGTGACCACGGGTCTTCACCCACAACCCCTTGAGGGGGAAGCAGGACCACAACCCCTTGAGGGGGTTGTGGAACTTCGCTGCCTAGTGCCCACCAGGTTACGCTTAAGAAGGTCCAACAGTGACTCGGAGAACAGGTGATACTGCGTTGTAGAGCAAGTAACCAGTGCAAGGTACAGAATCAGCAGGCAGAAGAGTAGTCAAACGGTCCAGGATCAGGGCAAGTGGAGTTCAATCAATAGCGGATGACAAGCAAGGGTCGAGACCGGCAGAGTTCAAGCAAAACGGGTAACAAGCCAAGGAGTCAGGACAGGCGGAGTTCAATCGTAGTCAGGATAAGCCAAGGTTCAGTAACGGAAAGTCAATCAGGATACAAGTGAGCAGAGTAACAGGTACCACTACTGGCAAGCTGCACAAACCGACAGCACTGAACTGTCAAACAGATGGCTTTAAATAGGGCCTTTGACGCCAATTGATACGCGCTGTGCAGGCGTACAGAGGTACGTCTTACTACGCGCATGCGTACGCGCACGCGCACATACAGTACATCACAATCACATTGCGCGCGCGTACTATTTTCCGCAATATCCCGCCATACGGTGTTACACCATGACACAAACAGGTCAAATAACCACCTTTCCTGCGCGCGCGTGCGAACGGAAGCCCGAACTGCAGCAGGCCTGGAAGGAGTCTGGTGAGTATAACAGTGATCTTGACTGGGGGTTGAAGTTATTCAAGCTTCTTTCAGAAGTAGCATAAGTAGCATGCTAGTCTTTGAAGAATAAGAGGTTGTGATAGCATAAAAGAAACTGCTACTGTTTAGAATTAAAAAAAGAAAGGAGTTGATGGGCATTTTAACACTTTTGAACTTATCTTCATTGACTACTGGAAGGATGAGGTAGTGGCTTTAAAAGCTGGTGTGCAGGGCCGGATTTACCATAAGACACTGTAGGCACGTGCCTACAGGCACCTGAGTGTAGAAAGGCGGCTCACTCCCCTCCCTGAGCACCTCCCTCCCTCCATTCCTCAGCAGAGTCCTGATGAGAGTGTTAATGACCCCCTGCTCTCGCCATTCCACTGGCGAGATCTTCTTTCAGTCAGACTCAGGGGCACCTCTAGCTACTTATTTCTGAGGTTTTTCTACCTACCTAATACTTGGAGGCACCTTTAGCTACTTAATACTGAGGGTACTTCTCGCTACCTAATGCTAAGGGGCACCTGTAGCTACAGGAGAAGTGACAGCTGGAACCGCCAGCACACTTGCGGTGCAGTTTGGTTCGGGTTTGTAGGTTCATGGAGGACGAACTATAAGGTGCCAGGTAGGGATGCTCAAATTCGGCTTCGGGAGATATCCGGATTTTTGCTATCCGGATATCTCCCAGTAATGCTGTGCGGGCTGGGCGGGGGGGTCAAGCTTACCTCTCTGACGTCTTCTTCGCTCGTCCCTCGGCGCCTCCCACGATGCGCTCCAAGCGGCGGTCACCTGATTACAAACACTTCCTCCTTCCGGGTTGAAGGAGGAAGTGTTTGTAATCACGTGACGCGCATGGAGCGCATCGTGGGAGGCGCCGGGGGACGAGTGAAGAAGACGTCAGAGAGGTAAGCTTGACCCCCCCGCCCAGCCCGCACAGCATTACTGGGAGATATCCGGATAGCAAAAATCCGGATATCTCCCGAAGCCGAATTTGAGCATCCCTGGTGCCAGGACATCTGTGCCTATAGGCTCCTGCTGTTGTGCCTTTAACTTAAAGATTAAAATGTATGAAAAAATAATTTAGTCCTTCATTGAGAGGAGATTTGCTTTCTGCTTGCTCTGTTGTCCAGAGAGCAGAAAAGCAGCACATAACTTCCTTCCCCATATTACTACTTCCTTTTCTTGGGTATCAAAAGCCCAGTACTATCCTTGCACTGCAGCTCCCCTTTTCAATGCTGAGATGTATGCAGGCTTTCAAAAGTCTTCAGATAAAATAGTATGGTTTCAGTCAAAGAATAGGGTATAGGAGCCACATGTATGTAAAGACTTTACACAATTCCTTTGTCCCTAATGTTGCAAAAAAAGTTTGCAAAGTTTAGGGAAGAAGTACATAGGTCCTGGGAAGGATAGGGTGGGGTGATTTTTGCGCCAATTTGCTTGGAGATTGCTAAGTGTTATCGGTGCTTGTTGCAATACTGGTACGGAGCCCCACCTACAATAAAATTCCCTGCTTGGGCTTCCAATAAGTTCATGTTGTGGGCCAATAGGATTTTCGTTTTAAAATTCAGTTGAGGCCCTTAGTAGGAAAATCAGTATATAAATTTGCTGTGAGCGCCAGCTAGTTGGGCTCTTATTCAGTATTGGATCTGCCATGGACAGCACACAGCATCCATAGGACAGAAGAATAGCAAAGCAGAAGATCAAAACAGAATACGATCCAATGCAAGGGTTTCCTAACCCATGGTGCTTGGGGTATTGGAAGTCTATGGGTGACTCAGTAAGTATAAATGCCAGAGCATGATGCGTCACACTGCACATGTGTGGGCCAATGGGAATCCTGGGGAACCTCAGTGACGTACTTCCTACTCAGCAGGGAGTACGTCATGGAGCTGGGGGTGGCGATATGCAGATGACCCTGTCAGTGCACTTGGTGGCAGGAGCATCCCAATGCACCACATTGCAAAAAAATAACTGTAAACTCCACCTCAAAGGCCGGCAACCAGCCTTACATCTTCTACCATAAGCTGAGGATGAGCCCCTTGTCCTAAACCTTGGAAAGGGACAATTTGCCACATCCTTTAAAATTGTCTGCCAAATGCCAATGTTACAGACCACATGGAATGGTAAAGCTTAGAAGTAGTACCTGGGTTATACCAGCCTGCATGGGGAACAAAAGGTTAAAAGGGCTGGGAAGGGGGGGGGGGGGGTACAAACTGAGTTTTCAGTCCCACTTTTGACACACTGTATGTGCTCAAAGGTAAGTGCATGCAATCTGCTGTCTAAAATGACATCACTTTTCCACATCCTGGTATCTTATTTGATAAATGTGCAAATGGGCCAACAGCATTTCAGCGTAGTGATGGCTAGCAAAGTGTGGGGAAATATGCAACCTTTTGCATGGTTTCCTTCCCTATTCAGTTTCATGAAACCCTGCGTAGCTACAGCTCGACAGTTGCAAAGCTCACACTCTTGGCAATACGTCACAGCACTCTTCATGCTAGCGCAGCACTAAGGGGATGGATTGTGAGGTGCTTCTCCTTGCGTCAGAAAATTTGGGTCACTGCGTATGTGTGCATGTGAATATACTGTATGAGTATATATATATATATATATATATATATATATATATATATATATATATATATATATGCATAGGCAAAGACTGTCGTAATAAAGAGATCAGAACTAGAGCCCTATTCTCATGAGTGTTATTCCCCAGTACTGCAGTCAACATGAAACTAGTCAGATATGATCCTGCCTGAGATAATGTACAGAGACAAATGGCTCATCCAGCTGACTCCGCTACACTGGGACGCCTCTGCATTTCACATTGCAGGCCTGGACTTTATCTGCAATTTCATTTTTTTTTTAAATGTGCACACTTTGGTTTTTCAGCTTAATGTCTGGATCATTTCTGCAAGCAAGTCTACTTTTATTTGTCTCGATATTTAAAGGAAACGGAATAAGAACCTGCATCCTTTTCTGATAATTGTTAAAGACTGTTGCCATGGCAATGCTAATTTTAACATGGATGCCTCTGGACTTCACATGAACTCCCCCGTTTTAATTTCTGCAAATGTCAGTTACAGAATGAAAACCCACTAATGACTGGCGAGGGCACAATGTTCCACTTTAATTAGAATAATAAGCAATGCTGATGCATAAAGTACAGGTTTGTGAATTACTGCAGAACCCACACTGTCAAACTTAATTACCACTGATGAGGGTTGAACTCAACAAGATCTTTTTCCCCAAGAAGCTTACAGTAAAAATAGTACAACTGAATCAGCACAGATCTTAAAGGCCGGCTTTATCCTATAGTTCATTTTAGTTTGTGGTTATTGACAAATACATTGTTTTCTTCTGTTTCTGTAAGACGATTTCTGTGAAACACATCAGGGTCTTGTTTATTTTCATCTTGTGGGGGGAAATGGAAAACTGTGAACAGCACAAATAAAGCACCGTCAAATTTACTCGAATTACTCTGTAAGGATTTACAATACTCTAGTCTAGTATTTATTAATTCGAATATTACGAACTGCTAACTAGATGTCACTCAATGTTTTGCTGCTATACATTTATGACAAAAAATAATTGCAAAATGATTGAAAGCATGGTCACATGTGCGTTTAAACAGTGTTAGTGCAGCATTTGATGTAACCTGAGTGATGCATGCTTGTAGACGTCATTGAACACTCTCTAGTCAGTCAGGGCCGCCTACAGGGCAGTACAGGAAGTACTGCTGTATGGGCCCTGAGGAGAGTCTTGGGCCTGAACAGTGGCACTGCCACACAAGTCCCACCTATCAGTACCTGCATGTCACTACAATCTGCTTATCACTACTTGCTGGCCATTGCAGTCTATCCTTACCTGCTGGCCACTACAATCTACCTACCACTACCTGCCAGCCACTACAATCTACCTATCACATTGGGATTTGGTGTGCGGCGACAGAGGGGAGTGAGGGGTCCCAGTAGAATGCTTAGTATGGGGTTTGGAAAAATCTGACGGTGGCCCTATAGACAGTGCAGTAAACATTGCCCTCCAGCATTTCCTAAAAGAGTGGAATGCAGTAGGTCTTTTCAGTTACTTCACACTGCCCTGTGAAGCTTAGGTATTATTCTAACAATCTGCTACTTGAAGAGGAACTGTAGAGAAAATAATGTAATTAATAATTTAAATTATTTTTTTTTACAATATTCATTTAAAAATTATTTTGTCAGTGTTTGACCACTGTAAAATCTTTCCTCTCCCTGATTTATATTCTGAAATGTATAAAAGGTGGTGCTGTCCTGTCAGGCGACCATTGCATAATGTTTGTTTACTGAGGGTTCCCAAAGCCAGTCCAAAATATATCTGGTCTCCCAGAATGCTTGGGTTGTTGTTGGTGTTGGTGTTGCTGTTGGTGGTGGTGGTGGGGGGGGATTCTGCATAGCTAATCAGCTACAGTGCCTCTTTAAAAAAAAGATTGAATGAATCCCACAGTTATCTGTCAGTTAAAGCGGTTTAAAACTCTGACAAAATTTACAACAAAAATGTGTTTTCCTACTTTTTATAACCCATACAATTATCATATTTGCTTTTGTGCACAAGTATTATTATTCATTTAGACATTATAACTTCCCAAAGTTCAGTTAATTTATTTTTAAAGCTGCTGGTGCATTTTATTCATAACTGTTGTAATTCTGTTGTGAATGCAGCCACCAGTGATTTCTGACCTGTGTTTCACCCCAGGACTCATCAGCTGATGTCCTGCACAGCCAGAGAATGTTTACATAAATGTATCAAGTAAAGAATATGTACACAAGATAAGCTTAACAGTAGTTTGTGTGCGGGTTCTCCCTGCAGAAGAAAGAGTCAGCCCTGTGATGTAACTCTTTGAATGCTGTTTTACTAAAAAAAAAAACATTGTGTTAGTATATTATATGCTGTAAATAATCTTTCAGAGCAAAGATGAAATTCTGGGTTATATTCTGCTTTAATGACAGCAAAAAGCAATGGAAGGGCCATGCATTCAATTTCACACACTCTGCACCTGCATAATATGAAGGAAAAACTATAGATATATACGGTAGTATTTTCTTTTCCGATAGGACATGCAAGCTCTGCATCAGAAATGTATCTTATACAGTTCTTTTTCTTTCACTGCAAGCCTGCCACATGACGTGAGGTGTGTTCAGTGGATAAGAATAGTCTTTTCTCTGGGTCAGCTATGAACTATATTTTTCTTAATGGAGAGAACTACTGTACTACAGCTGAAACATCTTCTCCTCTACAGTATAAAAATGATGCATTGGTATACATCAGATGGAACATTGTAGGAGAAGGTTGCTTAATTAGAAGGGAGAGGACTTCACACCTGCATTGCTCTGCCACCTGAACAGAATGATTTGACAAAAATAATTTGTTAATAAGATTCTGCTTCCCCTACTGCAATCAGCTGCTGTTGTGAATGTGTGCAGTGTTGTTACTTAACAGCTCCTAGGACACTTGCTCTGCACTTCTTTGCATGTAACTGTAATTGTATGGAAATAGCAAATTGGAGTGC
Source organism: Hyperolius riggenbachi (assembly GCF_040937935.1). NCBI lineage: Eukaryota > Metazoa > Chordata > Amphibia > Anura > Hyperoliidae > Hyperolius > Hyperolius riggenbachi. The sequence continues at coordinate 233,325,211 of NC_090647.1, forward strand.
ATAGAGCACGGTGCAAATCAGAGGTTAGCTGAGTATGGGTAACAATGCATTTAGAATATTAGTAATGAGTAGGGATGAGGTTTAAATTTAATGTAAGGTGAATTTCTAGCTCCACAGGAAGCATAAAACAGGAAAGGGTGGGGCAGACAGACGTAGTAGACTGCAAAATAGGTGTGCTGACAAAGCATATGGATAATGGTGGTAAGGGGTAATGTAATGATTACGATAGGTTGAGTCATAGAATGGGTGTGGTCAAGCCATCCATAAACCACGCAGGTTTTTTTTTTCTTTACATTGAATATGTTAGATTTATTTCAGACTCCATTAAAAGATGAAAGGTAAGTGTATTAAAAAGAAAAGCAAGATGAATTGTTGTTTTTTATTTTATTTTTTCTGATGGAACAACTTGAGAACATTTTTATGCGAAGTATGGCAGATAGAGGTTGGAGCATGATTTATAGCTGCATTTGCTTAGTATTACATTAAGCATGGCAAAGGTATCATTAGCAAAGTTGTGATTAATATTCTATGACAAGGGATTTCTGCTGAAATCTTATTGAATGTGTAGTAGAGCAACATAGTGTTGTACAGCAGGTATATGAAGAATATGATCAGAGGTGCCTCAAGCGATTTTGTCACCCCAGACAAGAAAATCTGTGGCGCCCCCGCCCCCATGGTGCCCCCCATGAAAACAATCGTAATGCGCCAGCGTTGCACCAGGAAATAATCGTAATGCGGCAATTTTTCCACCGAAAGTTATTGTAATGTGGCAGCGTTTCACCAGAAAATACATGTAATGTAAGGCTGCAGTGAACTGGCGCGGCTTCTATTAGACGCCACAAGCCTGTTCACCACCTCACAGTCCCCTCCCGCACAGCACTTGTGACCGCTTGGTCGGCCTTGCACCCTCTACAAGAGGATCAGAAGGAGGCAGAAGGGGACTAAAGGAGGCACACAGGGACAGTTGTAGGCACAAAGGGGCATAGAAGGAGGTGCAAGGGGACAGTGGAAGGCGCAGGGGACAGAAGTGGCACATGGGGACTGAAGAGGCACATGAAAACAGAAGGAGGCACAAAGGGAGACAGAAGGAGGCACAGGAGGACAGAAGGAGGCAGAGTGGGACTGAAGGAGGAACAGTGGGGCAGAGGTAGCACAAGGGGACAAAAAAGGCAAAAGGGGCATAAGGAGGCACAGGGGGACAGAAGTAGGCACAAAGGGGCACAGAAGTAGGCAGAGGTGCCACAAGGGACTGAAGGAGGCACAAGGAAACAGAAGGAGGCACAAAAGGGACAGAAGGACAAACAGGAGGGCAGGCATGGCACAAGGGACTGGAGGAGGCACAAGGGGATAAAAGGAGGCACAATAGGGCACATAAGGAGGCAGAGGTGCCACAAGGGACTGAAAGAGGGACAAGGAGACAGAAGGAGGCACAAAAGGGGAAAGGAAAGAAGGATGCACAAGGCACAGAGGTGGCAGCTGCCTGCAACTTACGCTAAGTAGATGCAGCAGAAGCAAGTATTAGAGCACCCATGTGAGTGGGGCTTAGTCTGGGGTGGGGCTTAATTTGAGGGCGGGGTTTAAGCCAGCAACATGGCGCCCCCCAGGACCAATGGCACTCCAGGCAATGGCCTGTACTGCCTATGCCTAGAGGCGCCCCTGAATATGATGGAAATAGCTACTGTTAACCTGATGTAACACAAATCTTAATAGGCATTGCTCGTACTACACACGTTTTTTTTTTTTTGGTTTAACAGATTAGATGAGATGTTAGATTAGATAAAAATGCTGAAAATAATTATAACATTTTTCAATGAAAAAACATCTTGCTCGCAGTATAGCACTGGTATCTGTTTCCAAAGAGCCGGGATACAGAGGCAAGCATTGTTTATGTACATTGTCATCCTAGTGACATGCAGTGCTAATGTGAGGAGGGGGTGAGGGATGATGGCGTTGTGCAGAATGGAGTGATTTCTGGCAAGCGATGCAAGTAGGGGAACAACATTTTTGGAAATTGATGTTGCTTGTTGGATCTTTAACTACTTAAGGACCACAGGCTTAAACTCCCCTAAAGACGTGGCCATTTTTTGCTAATTAGGCCACTGCAGCATTAAGGCCTCCTTGCAGGGCCATACAACTCAGCACACAAGTGATTCCCCCCCCCCTTTTCTGCCCACCAACAGAGCTCTCTGTTGGTGGACTTTGATCGCTCCTGGTGTGTTTTTTTATAAATATTTTTGTCTTTATTTTCTAAATACATTTCCCTATTTTTCATTTATTTTTTTTACCCTCCCTCCCCCCGCCAGCCAATCAGTGCGATCGGCTGTCATAGGCTTTAACCTATGACAGCAGATCACTGCCTTGCCACTCAGGGGGACAGCCGTGTCACACAGCTGTCCCCAGTACAGGGCTGCCTTAGATTGCAACGCTGCCTCTAGATATTGTCAGTTAACAGCAATCTTAAATGTGCAGAAAGTCCCAGCATTTTCATTCATTGGTCTGTGTTCTGCCTGAAGCCTCCAGTGATGGGGAACATCTTGTAGAATTAAACTCAGTGATATTATCTACTCAGAACATACTGTATTTTGTTTTTACAAATAAACACATTTTACTCAGTAGTGATGTAATTGATGTAATTGGGTTAACAAGATTCTCCACAATCCTTATAACTCACTACTGTAACTAGTTCATAGTCTATCCTAGAAGTATGTACAGTGGCTGACCTTACATTATAGATGGCTATGTCTTCCCTAATGGTTTTTTGAACTGGAAATTGCACCTTTGTTCAACACATACTTATAGTAAAGGCAAACTCACCATCTAAGTAATTTTAAAATATTTTTAGTAGTTGCAACTAACATGACTTATCTCACCATTGCTTGCTGCTAAAAACTAGATGTTCATTTTAGGCAACAAGCTAACTTGCTGTAAACAACACTGACTTTCACCAGATTTTAATTCTGAAAGTCATCACAGTCATAGGCCCTTGAGTAACATGATTCATCTTTGAATACAGAACTATGAAACAGCTTGCACATGTGTTTTTAAGTAATTGCTGCTGCAAAACATAATCCTGGCATAGTTTAAACCCTATCTAAAAAGGCAAGAACTTGCTTACATATTGTAACTAATGAATATTTCAACAAGGTCACTGTGTGCTATATAGACAACACTTGTCACCATGTACTTTCTTCTCAGGATACTTTTTCTTTCCATGTGACTTTTTTTATGCAGTCCAAGTCTATGCGTGAAGACATGGTAAGATTTTTAAAGGTGTTAATGCATTTTCTATTGCTACTTGATTGTTTTATCTGTTTTAGAGCAACTTCTATATTTTATTTGTTATGTCATAATTAGGTTATGCTTTCTTTTTGTCATTGTGAAACCATTTTCTCAAGGTAAAACTGTTTAAATTTAACACACCGCCATGGGCAAAAAGACACATCGTCTATAAGCCTTGGGGATAAGTACAGTACTGTCTGACTGTTTGACCCTGTTGTGACTCCTGATATAAATAAGCTTCCTAAGCATACAGCAGCAGTCATGAGATAGGAGATGAGTAGAACAAAAGGAAAGGAATACAGTAAAATAGAATACCCAACCACTGTGGTTGACAACCATCAAGTTAACAGTACGTCTGCTGCCAGACCATAGCAGATGTATGGCCAACTTGCCATAGAGTAGCAACCATTAACACCCAAATGCAACAGGTGCAGTGAACACTGCCACGGACCAATGGAACGATACTTTATATCATATACAAACATGTTGCCACTCCAGCATATCGGAACTAGTGCTAAGGGCTGAGCCAATATGGTATCAAAGTTTTCATAGCTTTGTACTGCTTGCTTCAGCTGTGGATATGAGATCAATATTAAGCTGGCCATACACTTATAGATTTCTACTCAATGTTCCAAATGATCAATTCCTTTCTGAAAAAAAACATAATTCAGAAGGAATCAGTTCCTGTATGCCCACTGTACATCAAATTCCAATAGATTCCATCAGGGAATTAATTGAAAATCAATCCAACTGTAGAGTTGCCCTGTTCGAAGCAGTGCAAAGGCCATCAATGTTCCAATGCTCTTGCCCCACCCCTGATTGTTTTACATTTTACATCCTGTCCGATCGATAATTTCAATCGATTATTAGTCAAAATCTATAAAAAAGATGAATCAAATCTGCAAGAAATTGAATGAAAAAAGTCTATGAGTGTATGGGCCCCTTTAGACAATATTTCTGCTGCTTCCGTTGCAAAGTAGAGAAAAGTGATAAGACAGATATACTATCAATATCTGGAAGATATTATCTACATAATCTAAAACAAACTGTATAATGTCTGGGAAGCTTAAAGCTTGTCAAGTACTGTCAGAAATTGTCAATGTTTATTATATTAGATAAAAAAAATTATGAAAACCAAGGACCATTCATATTGATTGGCATATCAGACTGACCTGAACCAGAACACAAGAAGGGGGGGCATAGGTAGACATGACATGAGTGATATTTACCGAGAATGATCCACACACTAGGAAGGCTGCTGTGAGCTTATTTTTTATTAAAAGATACACACAGGAGCAGATCATGCAACATGTTTCAAACTAGGCTTGCTTACTCATGAGTTCACTTGTTACATACCCATAACTTTGTACTACAAAGTAAGTGGATACAGTAGTTAGATTCACATTGTATAAATGCTCTGGTGCACAGTAGTATGCAGGTAAAGAATGAATATCACTGAGATATTGATAGTCCTCTCTACCATATTAAAGGTCACAACTAATAATGTGTAGTGGCTTTAACATGATATTATCCATATTTACTATACAAATCCTAATGAGACTGGAATGTCTTGGAACTGAAATTAATTCTGAGAATTATGCAACAGTTGTCCGATTTAAAGTTATAGATAACTTGTCAGATATTCAAAAAGAAATGTTTAGAGCACATGTTGAACGTGAGTGGTTCAGCAAAGCTAAATCAAATTTTATTAAGAACTACACATGCCCTTGGGGACCACTGCTTTAACCATACTTACTACAAATAAAGTAAAATGAAGCTGAGTCTAGAACTATATGTACTTTTTTTTATACAAGTTAAATAATTTCTAAAACATGAAATAGCAGTTTTATGAAAAGCCTTGAATATTTAATATTTATTTAAAAATATTAAACATTATTTTTCTATATAGACCTGTAATGGGATGCCTCCGTTGAAATATAATAAGTACGAAATGTTTTCAACAACTAAATGAAAAATACATCAACTACATTCCAAGTTATGTTTAATTTATTCAAGAATTAAACTGTGTAGTAAAATATTTAGCTGAAAAATTAGTGCTAAAGGGTACAGTACAGTAAAAAAAATAACTGTGCAGTAATAAAATTTAGTTAGAGATCTGGGACTCCTATTTGCTGGATTTCAGTGTAAGCTTGCTGAGCCAGTCCAATGGAAAGGGGCACATGAGAGAGGAGTGACTGCAGTAAACAAAACTCATCACTTAATTTTATGAGTAGGTAACTAGTTCAAAAATGGTCACTAGGCCTCGGCCGCAAGTCCTCCTAGCAACACTCGCATGGTCTCAACCTGCACGGACGTACGTTTGCAACCCACGCATGGCCACGCTCCCACACTTACGCACACGCCAGCCTTTCCCCCTGCACTTGTCCTCCTTGCTGTCTATAATCCGTCCATGTGCTGCGCATGAACGTCAGGCACAACACACGCACACAAGAGGACACAGCGTCAAGGCCATGTTAATATTATATAGGATATGTAGATAATCATGGAATATGCTTATGGAACTTTTCTATATGCCAGTTTACTTTCTTTATTTAACTTTGGTTCTGCTGTATGCTGTATCTTGTAGGAGATTAAACCTTCCATTTGGGCACATTGATGAATTTCCTCTTGTCTCCCTATTTTCCTAAGTAAACTAGATATTCTTATCACATCTACAGTTGCTACCATATTCATCAAGTTGTTCATATGGTTTGGATGGTAATACACTTTCTACCACTGTGCAATGAATCCAGGTAGAAAATAGTATTCATAGAAAGGAATTTTATCTGACAGAGTTTTCTTTTACAACAAATGACACTTAACGTTATACTTGAGTCAAAAATAAAACTCACACAACTAGAAGACCAGAACTGGAGCAATGATGATTAAATTCATGCAATTAAAACATAATGATAAAGCTACAAATACGTACTGATGATGGTGAAGAATATAACTTGAAAGGAAGTCTCTTAAGCTGAGTAGGCAAGCCTATCCTGATGGACCAACACACTAACAAATATCTCAGATTATTACAGTTCAAGAAGAACTGCAGAAGATAGCAGATAGACAAGCAACAGTGTTTAAACTTAAACCATGACACATATGGCTTGATTGCTATGGCTATTAAAGATTGAAGAACACTAGAAAACAACAGAGTGTAAATGATCCAAAAGACTCAACTTGAGTTATATAAAACTATAAGGGAACTGATAACAGGTTAGCAAAAATGCAGTTTTATGGCTACAGTAGTAAACCTGCACAATTTGTAATACATCTAAGGACAGCCTGGATTATTTACAGATATTATACACTGCTGGTGTGAGACTGTGAGCATGTGACTGGAGCTGCATGACCATTATTTCACAAACTTGAACTATTCTGACTATGGACATCTGTTAGAAACCTTATGAAATTAAGTCTTTGCAATGGTAGAACAGGATATCTTTGCAATGTTTTAAAGTAGATTGGCAGCGAAGAAAACAAGGTATTCAACAAGGTATTAAACGGCGGATGCTGCGTACCACATCCACACGGTAGTGCAGCCGCTAATGTTAAATCACATAGTAGCAGCTGCGCTGGTGGCTGTGGAAAGCGTCCGCTGTTTAGTTATGCACTAGTGCGCGTAACGTGCATGGAAGGGAAAATTAAGTTGCGCTGATTTAATCGCTTTTCGCTTAGTGAATCAACCCCTATATGTGATCCAAAAATGGTCTGTCTTTTTTTAAAGTTAATATTCCTATTATTGGTGTGTGCAGTTAAAGCGGAATATACCTCTGCATTTCAACTTTGCTCTAAAACATTATTTACAGCATATTATATGCAACCAGCATTTTGTTTTTTACTAGACCAGCATTGGAAGGGTTACACACAGAGCTTTAAAGTTCCGTGGATAGAAATGCAGACGCATCCGAAGTTTAGATCGATACATTTAAGTAAACACAATGTAACAAGTGTGGAATGTGACACACACTCTCTGACTGTGCAGGAGCTGGAGGACAGCCAGAGAGTGTGTAACATTCACCACTTGTTACATTGTGTTTACTAAAATGTATCTATCTAAACTTCGGATGCGTCTGCATTTCTATCCACGGAACTTTAAAGCTCTGTGTGTAACCCTTCCAATGCTGGTCTAATAAAAAAAATGCTGGTTGCATATAATATGCTGTAAATAATGTTTTAGAGCAAAGTTGAAATGCAGGGTTATATTCCGCTTTAAGTAAGTAAATGCACCCACACAAACACTAAGGTTTCAACTACCTTTGTCCAGTATGACCCAAGACAGAGTTGCTGACCTCTGCCACATAATAGTAGACCATTCTGAGTAAATGCCGGCCACGTTTGTGGAATCACTTATGAACTTTGATGCCATCTAGTCAGGAGTTGCTTCCTTCTGAAATTTCCTCTGAAATGAGTTCAAATTCCAATATATAGTGAGAAAAGTGGATAAGGGTTTTAGTTTCCTTCTACAGATCACTGGGCAGCAGAATAGGATGAATCCTCCAGTAATGTCACTAAGCCAACTCAGAAGTCAGCTTCACTGTGGAATGTTTGGAGATGAAGGCCAGATACCTACCAGCTAGTATTATTTATATTGCTAGACTAAGTGCTGGCTTTAAAATAGTCTTGTTTTTATATGTACCAAGAATACAAGAAGCAAACAAGGATAAAGTGTGTATGGAAAAGTATATTGAATAAACACCCTTGAAACGGAAAAGTATATTGATGATAAACTTCACTTCAGTTAACCTTTATAATAAAAACGATAATAATAATGTCTGAATAAAATATAGAACAACATCAAATCTGAGTATTTTTTAAAGTCATAATAAGAGAATGTTGCTTATTTTGTCTCATTACTATGCTGCCCTACTTTCAGAAAAGGGAAAAAGACACAGGAACAGACGCGCCCTTGCCAAATCCCCTTTATTTAATGACTTCATATTGCACAGTGACTACATTCTGCTGTGTTTATTGATTATAAAATTAAAATATGCATTTGATTAGTTTATCTCACTCACATTTCTTCATGCTAGAAGGGAACATGCAACACAGTAATTTGCAGTGTGGACTCTAATATACCATTTCAGTGACCTCCAACATTTCCTACAAAAAGCAAACTAAACACATGCCTGAGATGTGCTCCTTGTTTTATTATCAGGTGCCACTGCATTGATATTTGTGGGTGAGTAATATTTTCTCTATATCATTGTTGAAAATGGTTAATCAAATGCTGCCCTTTGAAGAAAAGCTTCAGAACATCCCAATTTCAATATTTCCAATGGCGGATAAGCTTGTCATGTGACAGACTCTTCTCAGATAAAGACCTTTGAAACATACAGGATAGTTGGGCATATAGGACCTGATGCAGTAAACGCCAGTTAAGTTGCAAAGTGCAGGGAGGGCATGGCAATTTTACTGTTACTAGTGCAGGAGGAGCACCGGCCATTGATCCTTAGCACCATACAGTATGTGTTACCGGTTTAACGTACGTTGCTATGCAAATGCTTGTTACCATAGCAATGCATGCATCACCATGATAATGTACATGGAGGTAAGGGTTAATGGCAGGTGCTCCCCCTGTGCAAGTAATGGTAAAATTGCTGTGCTCTCCCTGCACATGGCAACTTTACCAGACTTTACTGCATCAGGCCCAATATCTTCTATCTGCAGACAGCATATTGAATTGGGTGGCTCTCATTTTCATGGACCTTTAATTCATTAATTTATTTTTGTCTCTAGCATCAGCAAAGTCTGCAGCGCTGTGAAAATCTGTATTGAGCTTACAGATTATTTGTAGCATTGTTACATTTAGTGAGGTTTTACACCCACCATGTGCAGAAAAATGTCTTTCAAAGGTTTCTTGAGTAAACTTGCTTTTTTATCTTTGTACCAGGCCATTTTTAATACCCTGCTTAATCTTCCTCCCTTCTACTTCTTAATGAGAAAAGTCTCCATAGATGAAACGGATCACTTCACTAGGAATCAATAATGCTTTTAGTAGCATTCCCTTTGCATATGAGTGACACAATATTTTGCTTCAGAAGGTACTGAGTTGGCAGGATGAAAAGTCATATTATTATAAAATGTCAACAAATTGTGCTGTGTGAATATATTCCCTATGCTAGATGATTCTCATGTTTATATGAAAGGGTTCAAGCCTCTGATGTTAATTTATGTTCAGGATCCAACAAATATTAAAGGAATTATTTTGCTTATGTGAGCAACTGCTGCTGACATATGTATTCCTATTGTGCTGCTGAATGCCACATTCACGTTTGTCGCTTGCCAAATAGTCTGGTGTTCTTCATATACAGTGATTTGCAACAATTTATGAATATTAATGCGGCAGTGTAGGGTATCCAAAGTAGACTTTATTTTTATGAAGACAATGTTTTCATGTTTCATCTGGCCCTTTACTTCACTGATAATTGTGAACCAATAGAATGTTCTCTATTTATGCAAAGCAAGTACGGTAATTTGAATGAGTTGACCGCTTTGTTTAGGGATCAAAGTAGCAAAATATGTAATATGTGTGCAAACTTTACAATGTGGAATAAAAATATAATATATTTTAGTTAAAGTGTAGCAGATGAAAGAAGTGTAAGCATTTATACTAACCTGTGGCTTCCTCCAGCCCCCTGTAGGCCCTGGGCTCCCTTGCCCTCCTCTCGGGTTGATCCGTTTTCCCACGGTAAATTCCCAAACTGACCCAGTCATGCTCCACTGAACATGCATGGTCCCAGCCATGCATGCCCCAATCACACCCCAGTTGCCAGGAGCAGTCTGTGCATACGCGGATCTCTAAGACTCTAACTGTAAAGGCGCAGAATGCTCCCAGCTATGGGAGTGTGACCAAGGATATGCGTGTCCAGGGCTGCACATCCGCAGTTGTCAGCAACCACCGGAGCTGACTTTGAGAGAACGGAGTGGCCCAAAAAGATGGCATGGGAGTTTATGGCCTAAAGGGGGCTGGGGGAAGCCCCAGGTAAATATAAATGCTTGCACATCTTTCATCTCAGGTTTCCTTTAATATAGATTTTAAAGCTAGATACTAGCCAAAAGTTTTTTGTTAGGCAGAGATAGATTGGGTAAGGGTTGTATTTGGTATCTGTATTCCCATTTGGGTTTTTTTTTGCCTTGCCCGTGGATTTATTTGAATCCTGTAGACTTTAAAAACAGTAAACTAAAAAAAAAGCTGTGCAAACGTGATAGATGTTATGTCTTCTCCACACACTGTATTGCAAGTTTTTTTCATTGCTATTATACCTGTTGGGGAAATTTACCCATTTTCTGTCAGTACAGATTTTCTCAGAAAAGACAAAGTGGCAATAAGATGTAAACCTTTCCACTCTATGTAAAACTCAGCTGCCTGGCTTTAAAAGAAACCTGAATTAGGGATCGACTCATACACCATGTGGCAAACTCAGTTTCGATAGATTTCAGCAGTAATCTGTTAACGATCGATTAAAATAGAAGGAATGCACTGCTCAAAAAAGTGCCACATTATGTGGAGCAATTTGGTTTTCATGGTCCTCTTATTTCCCACTTCCAAATAAATCAGCCTACGTCTATTACTATTTCTTGAACATTGAAGACTCCCTTTACCTGCTGTTTTCCTAAAGGCAACTCCTCTAACAACTTTGGCATTGAAATCTCCCATAATCTCCTTGATGTTTTTTTTTTTTTAAAACATATTTTATTTGGATTTTCATTAATACAACACAGCAGGAGACATTTCCTGCTAAGGCAAGTCATGTGTGGTACATTATAACAGAGACATGTAAAGATAACAGTGAAACAGTCATTTGTCTTTAACCCTCCTCCCCTTATCCCTTCCCCCCCTCCCCTTTTGCGGTCATCCCCTGCGGTCTGGTTAATTGGCAGGTGCCCCTCGTTAGTTCTCATTATTTTTTTTTCATAGGCACTTCTCACCTCGAGATTTCCAGTCTACCCAGTGTCCCCTGTAACTGTGCCATGCAATACCAGCCCGTATATTTGAAATGTTCCATAAGGTCGTTCTTTTCTTTTTTTGAAAACAATGTTAAAATAAAAGATTTCCAGACCTTGAAGAACTGTTTAGTGCGTTTCTCTTTATGAGCTAAAGCATCGAGCCTATCTAAGTTTACAAGATGTGTTAGCTCCTCCTTTACATCCCACATGGAGGGTAGTGCTGGGTAGATTCATTTGTTAAAAATTACTTTTCTGGAGGCAATTAAAATAAGGTGGGCTAGCGATCCAATTCCTAATCTGGGTTGATGAGCCTGTGGGTTTGTGGAGTCAGAGGTATCATAATAGTTAAATAATAATAAAAGTGGATCTAAAGATAATTTTTGTTTGCATACAGTGTTTATATAGTTTAGTACTTTATTCCAAAATACCTGGATGTGTGGGCATGACCATACACAATGATAAAGGTTGGCATTGGGGAAGTGGCATTTTGGGCATTTAGGTGTATAGTGTGCTGGGGGAGTTGAGTATTTAATATCGAAGGCGTATTTTGCCTTATGGATAAACTTAACCACTTCCCGACCGCCTAACGCACAGAGGCGGCTGGGAAGTGGAGCCCTGAAGGACCGGCTCACCCACAGAGGCGGCGGTCCTTCTAAGGGCATGGCGCCTGTCACCGCTCGCCCGCCGCAACATCCCGCCGGCTATACGGAAGCGCCGGCGGGATGTTAACCCCGCGATCGCCGCATACAAAGTGTATAATACACTTTGTAATGTTTACAAAGTGTATTATACAGGCTGCCTCCTGCCCTGGTGGTCCCAGTGTCCGAGGGACCACCAGGGCAGGCTGCAGCCACCCTAGTCTGCACCCAAACACACTGATTTCTCCCCCCCCTGCCCCAGATCGCCCACAGCACCCCTCAGACCCCCCCCTGCCCACCCCCCAGACCCCTGTTTGCACCCAATCACCCCCCTAATCACCCATCAATCACTCCCTGCCACTATCTGTCAACGCTATTTTTTTTTATCTCCCCCCCTGCCCACTGCCCCCTCCTGATCACCCCCCACCCCTCAGATTCTCCCCAGACCCCCCCCCCCCAGACCCCCCCCCTGTGTACTGTATGCATCTATCCCCCCTGATCACCTGTCAATCACCTGTCAATCACCTGTCAATCACCTGTCAATCACCCATCAATCACCCCCTGTCACTGCCACCCATCAATCAGCCCCTAACCTGCCCCTTGCGGGCAATCTGATCACCCACCCACACCAATAGATCGCCCGCAGATCCGACATCAGATCACCACCCAAACGCAGTGTTTACATCTATTCTCTCCTCTAAACACCCACTAATTACCCATCAATCACCCATCAATCACCCCCTATCACCACCTGTCACTGTTACCCATCAGATCAGACCCTAATCTGCCCCTTGCGGGCACCCAATCACCCGCCTACACGCTCAGATTGCCCTCAGACCCCCCCTTATCAATTCGCCAGTGCAATATTTACATCTGTTCTTCCCTGTAATAACCCACTTATCACCTGTCAATCACCTGTCAATCACCCATCAATCACCCCCTGTCACTGCCACCCATCAATCACCCCCTGTCACTGCCACCCATCAATCAGCCCCTAACCTGCCCCTTGCGGGCAATCTGATCACCCACCCACACCAATAGATCGCCCGCAGATCCGACATCAGATCACCACCCAAACACAGTGTTTACATCTATTCTCTCCTCTAAACACCCACTAATTACCCATCAATCACCCCCTATCACCACCTGTCACTGTTACCCATCAGATCAGACCCTAATCTGCCCCTTGCGGGCACCCAATCACCCGCCTACACGCTCAGATTGCCCTCAAACCCCCCCCTTATCAATTCGCCAGGGCATTATTTACATCTGTCCTTCCCTGTAATAACCCACTGATCACCTGTCAATCACCCATCAATCACCCCCTGTCACTGCCACCCATCAATCACCCCCTGTCACTGCCACCCATCAATCAGCCCCTAACCTGCCCCACGCGGGCAATCTGATCACCCACCCACACCAATAGATCGCCTGCAGATCCGACATCAGATCACCACCCAAGCGCAGTGTTTACATCTATTCTCTCCTCTAAACACCCACTAATTACCCATCAATCACCCCTTATTACCACCTGTCACTGTTACCCATCAGATCAGACCCTAATCTGCCCCTTGCGGGCACCCAATCACCCGCCTACACGCTCAGATTGCCCTCAGACCCCCCCTTATCAATTCGCCAGTGCATTAGTTACATCTGTTCTTCCCTGTAATAACCCACTGATCACCTGTCAATCACCTGTCACTGCCACCCATCAATCACCCCCTGTCACTGCCACCCATCAATCACCCCCTGGCACTGCCACCCATCAATCACCCCCTGTCACTGCCACTCATCAATCAGCCCCTAACCTGCCCCTTGCGGGCAATCTGATCACCCACCCACACCAATAGTTCGCCCGCAGACCCGACGTCAGATCACCTCCCAAGGGCAGTGTTTATATCTGTTCTCTACCCTAAACACCCACTAATTACCCATCAATCACCCCCTGTCACTGCTACCTATCAGATTAGACCCATATCTGCCCCTAGGGCACTCAATCACCCACCCACACCCTCAGAATGCCCTCAGGCCCCAGCCCTGATCACCTCGCCAGTGCATTGCTTGCATCTATTCCCCCCTCTAATCACACCTTGAGACACCCATCAATCACCTCCTGTCACCCCCTAGCACACCTACCCATCAGATCAGGCCCTAATTTGCCCCGTGTGGGCTCCTGATCACTCGGCCAAACCCTCAGATCCCCCTCAGACCCCCTTCCGATCACCTCCCCAGTGCATTGATTGCATCTATTTTTCCCTCTAACCACCCCCTGAGACACCCATCAATCACCTCCTGTCACCCCCTAGCACTCCTATCCATCAGATCAGGCCCAATACAACCTGTCATCTAAAAGGCCACCCTGCATATGACCGGTTCCACAAAATTCGCCCCCTCATAGACCACCTGTCATCAAAATTTGCAGATGCTTATACCCGTGAACAGTCATTTTGAGACATTTGGTTTCCAGACTACTCACGGTTTTGGGCCCGTAAAATGCCAGGGTGGTATAGGAACCCCAGAAACGGACCCCATTTTAGAAAAAAGACACCCCAATGTATTCTGTTAGGTGTATGGCGAGTTCATAGAAGATTTTATTTTTTGTCAAAAGTTAGCGGAAATTGATTTTTGTTTTTTTTTCACAAAGTGTCATTTTTCACTAACTTGTGACAAAAAATAAAATCTTCTATGAACTCGCCATACACCTAACGGAATACCTTGGGGTGTCTTCTTTCTAAAATGGGGTCACTTGTGGGGTTCCTATACTGCCCTGGCATTTTAGGGGCCCTAAACCGTGAGGAGTAGTCTAGAAAACAAATGCCTCAAAATGACTTGTGATTAGGACGTTGGGCCCCTTAGCGCATCTAGGCTGCAAAAAAGTGTCACACATGTGGTATCGCCGTACTCAGGAGAAGTAGTATAATGTGTTTTGGGGTGTATTTTTACACATACCCATGCTGGGTGGGAGAAATCTCTCTGTAAATGGACAATTGTGTGTAAAAAAAAATCAAACAATTGTCATTTACAGAGGTATTTCTCCTACCCAGCATGGGTATGTGTAAAAATACACCCCAAAACACATTATACTACATCTCCTGAGTGCGGCGATACCACATGATTGGCACTTTTTTGCAGCCTAACTGCGCTAAGGGGCCCAAAGTCCAATGAGTACCTTTAGGATTTCACAGGTCATTTTTGTTTCAAGACTACTCCTCACGGTTTAGGGCCCCTAAAATGCCAGGGCAGTATAGGAACCCCACAAATGACCCCATTCTAGAAAGAAGACACCCAAACGTATTCCGTTAGGAGTATGGTGAGTGCATAGAAGATTTTATTTTTTGTCACAAGTTAGCGGAAAATGACACTTTGTGAAAAAAACAATTAAAATCAATTTCCGCTAACTTGTGACAAAAAAATAACAACTTCTATGAACTCACCATACTCCTAACGGAATACCTTGGGGTGTCTTCTTTCTAAAATGGGGTCATTAGTGGGGTTCCTATACTGCCCTGGCATTTTAGGGGCCCTAAACCGTGAGGAGTAGTCTTGAAACAAAAATGACCCGTGAAATCCTAAAGGTACTCATTGGACTTTGGGCCCTTTAGCGCAGTTAGGGTGCAAAAAAGTGCCACACATGTGGTATCGCCGTACTCGGGAGAAGTAGTACAATGTGTTTTGGGGTGTATTTTTACACATACCCATGCTGGGTGGGAGAAATACTGCTGTAAATGGACAATTGTGTGTAAAAAAATCAAAAGATTGTCATTTACAGAGGTGTTTCTCCCACCCAGCATGGGTATGTGTAAAAATACACCCCAAAACACATTGTACTACTTCTCCCGAGTACGGCGATACCACATGTGTGGCACTTTTTTGCACCCTAACTGCGCTAAAGGGCCCAAAGTCCAATGAGTACCTTTAGGATTTCACAGGTCATTTTGAGAAATTTCGTTTCAAGACTACTCCTCACGGTTTAGGGCCCCTAAAATGCCAGGGCAGTATAGGAACCCCAGAAATGACCCCATTTTAGAAAGAAGACACCCCAAGGTATTCCGTTAGTAGTATGGCGAGTTCATAGAAGATTTTATTTTTTGTCACAAGTTAGCGGAAATTGATTTTAATTGTGTTTTTTCACAAAGTGTCATTTTCCGCTAACTTGTGACAAAAAATAAAATCTTCTATGAACTCACCATACTCCTAACGGAATACCTTGGGGTGTCTTCTTTCTAAAATGGGGTCATTTCTGGGGTTCCTATACTGCCTTGGCATTTTAGGGGCCCTAAACCGTGAGGAGTAGTCGTGAAACGAAATTTCTCAAAATGACCTGTGAAATCCTAAAGGTACTCATTGGACTTTGGGCCCTTTAGCGCAGTTAGGGTGCAAAAAAGTGCCACACATGTGGTATCGCCGTACTCAGGAGAAGTAGTATAATGTGTTTTGGGGTGTATTTTTACACATACCCATGCTGAGTGGGAGAAAGATCTCTGTAAATGGACAATTGTGTGTAAAAAAAAATTAACAAATTGTCATTTACAGAGATATTTCTCCCACCCAGCATGGGTATGTGTAAAAATACACCCCAAAACACATTATACTACTTCTCCTGAGTACGGCAATACCACATGTGTGGCACTTTTTTGCAGCCTAACTGCGCTAAGGGGTTCAAAGTCCAATGAGCACCTTTAGGCTTTACAGGGGTGCTTACAATTTAGCACCCCCCAAAATGTCAGGACAGTAAACACACCCCACAAATGACCCCATTTTGGAAAGTAGACCCTTCAAGGTATTCAGAGAGGGGCATGGTGAGTCCGTGGCAGATTTCATTTTTTTTTGTCACAAGTTAGAAGAAATGGGAACTTTTTTTTTGTTTTTGGTCACAAAGTGTCATTTTCCGCTTACTTGTGACAAAAAATAATATCTTCTATGAACTCACTATGCCTCTCAGTGAATACTTTGGGATGTCTTCTTTCCAAAATGGGGTCATTTGGGGGGTATTTATACTATCCTGGAATTCTAGCCCCTCATGAAACATGACATGGGGTCAGAAAAGTCATAGATACTTGAAAATGGGAAAATTCACTTTTTGCACCATAGTTTGTAAACGCTATAACTTTTACCCAAACCAATAAATATACACTGAATGGGTTTTTTTTTATCAAAAACATGTTTGTCCACATTTTTCGCGCTGCATGTATACAGAAATTTTACTTTATTTAAAAACTGTCAGCACAGAAAGTTAAAAAAATCATTTTTTTGCCAAAATTCATGTCTTTTTGATGAATATAATAAAAAGTAAAAATCGCAGGAGCAATCAAATAGCACCAAAAGAAAGCTTTATTAGTGACAAGAAAAGGAGCCAAAATTCATTTAGGTGGTAGGTTGTATGAGCGAGCAATAAACCGTGAAAGCTGCAGTGGTCTGAATGGAAAAAAAGTGGCCGGTCCTTAAGGGGTAGAAAGCCCTAGGTCCTCAAGTGGTTAAAGTGAGATTCGCGCCAGCTTTCTCCCACTACCAATCTTCGAACAATTCCTAGACCAGATAATATCTTAGGGCCTATATCTGGGTCTGCGGTATCTTTTGCCCATGATTGAAAAGTGTTTTTTTATATGCTCTGTAGGCCTATTTTCTGGAGAGCTTTTTGTATCTGACAGGATATTTTGGATAGATGTGGCGCCAGGAATTCATCAAATGGGTTTATACTGATTAGGTTTGTCATGTTGCGACTAATACTCTTTACATGGGATCTCATTTGGGCATAGTATAGGAAGTGGTGATTTGGAAGTGAAAATTTTCTGTCTGAGTTCTTTAAAAGTAAGGAGTCTTCTTTCCTGGAAATGTATTAATTGGCCAAGTTTTGTCAGCCCCTTTTCTTCCCATTTAATAAAACCTGAGTGTGACAAGCTGGGTGGAAATCCTTGGTGGCCACCTAATGGCATGTATTTAGTGATTTGATAGCATATTTTAAATGTTTTGCATAGCTCCTTCCATGAGACCACTGTATCCCTCATTACTTTACTAGATTTTATTTTCTGAGGTAGATTCGAGAAATTAGTATGCAAGAGGCCTGTCAGAGTCCAGGATTCTGCAAAAGCTGTTTCCAAGGTGTGGTTTGAGAAAATACTGGAGCTGTTAAGCCAGTCTCGGACATATCTAGTCATGCATGCTAAATTATAACACCTAATGTCTGGTATACCCAGACCCCCCAGTTCTTTTGGTAGCCTGAGTTTGTGTAGTGCAATTCTGTTTTTTTTACCTTTCCATAGGAAAGAATTAAAGGCTCTATACACTTCCTGAATGTCAGTATGTTTCATAAGTATTGGGATGGTTTGTAGGGGGTATAACAGTCTGACAAAACTTACTGATTTTATGAGGGCCGCTCTGCCCATTAGATTTATGGGTAGATTATTCCAGTATGAAATTTGTCTTTTTAGGTCAGTTAGTAGCTTAGAGTAGTGTTGGGCGAACAGTGTTCGCCACTGTTCGGGTTCTGCAGAACATCACCCTGTTCGGGTGATGTTCGAGTTCGGCCGAACACCTGATGGTGTTCGGCCTTTTAAGTTCGGGTTCGCCCCGAACTTCTGTATGCCCCCGAACAGGGCCGAACAGGGCCCCTGTTCGGGCGAACAGGGCCCTGTTCAGCCGAACAGGCCGCAATACGGCCCCCCTATGGGGTCGCAGGCATAAGGGGGGAGCATGCCCCGATCGCGGGGGGGGTCGGAAATTCCCCCCACCCCCTCCGCTAGCGCTCCCCCCTCTGCCCGCTTCCCCATAAAAAAAGTTTAAATCAAGTTTAATAGTAGTGTACCTGGGCTGGTGGCATTGGCTGGCAGTGGAGTGAGGAGGAGGAGGAGTCCGAGTAGCAGAGTGACATTGAGGCCGGGCAGCGGGCGGTTCAGCGCTAGTACCCTTGTGGTACTTCCGCCCTTTCTCTGACCTCACGTCCTCTGCATACGAGGGTACGCATCACGCGTACCCTCGTATGCGTCATCACGCAGAGGACGTGAGGTCAGAGAAAGGGCGGAAGTACCACAAGGGTACTAGCGCTGAACCGCCCGCTGCCCGGCCTCAACGTCACTCTGCTATTCGGACTCCTCCTCCTCCTCACTCCACTGCCAGCCAATGCCACCAGCCCAGGTACTATTGAACTTGATTTAAACTTTTTGTATGGGGAAGCGGGCAGAGGGGGGAGCGCTAGCGGAGGGGGTGGGGGGAATTTCCGACCCCCCCGCGACCGGGGCATGCTCCCCCCTTATGCCTGCGACCCCATAGGGCCCCCAAAATGGGCATGTTCGGGGGTCCCATTGACTCCCATTGAGTTCGGCGTTCGGGCCGAACATGCCGAACATCTGGCCCATGTTCGGCCTGTTCGGCCCGAACCCGAACATCCAGGTGTTCGCCCAACACTAGCTTAGAGTAATTAATATTATATAGTAGGTCCGGGTTTCTATCGAAATGTATCCCAAGGTATTTTACTTGTACTTACACAATTGAACTGGATAGTCTTTTTGATTTCGTTGACCGGCTAGTGATGACAAAAACATGAGCTCGCATTTGGAAGTATTGGCCTTGAATCCACTTGCTCCCCCTATTTCCTGCAATAACTTGAACACCAAAAATATCTGTCTATCCGGGTCTGGTAAAAAAATCATAATATCATTCGCAAACATTGCTGTGGATGAAGTGGTTTCTCCCAGTTTAATACCCTCTACATGTCTCTCCAGTATCCTGGTCAGTGGTTCCTGTGCCAAATTGAATAGCAAGGGTGAGAGCGGGTATCCTTGCCTTGTGCCTTTTTTCTAATTTAAATCTGGGGGATAGAAAGCCTGGGGTGAATATTTGACCCCAGGCTATATTTGGTTACGGAAGGGACCTTGTATATGCATTTTATCTAATACCCTAATTAGCCAACTCCACTGTATGTTATCAAAGGCCTTTTCGGCATCAATAAGTAATACTGCAAAGTTTTTACTGGTTTTGGGGTAGGTTTTGGCGTAGTCTTGGGCTATTAGTAATTTGCGTATGTTTATCACTGCTGATCTATTACGTATGACACCCATTTGATTAGGGCTTACCAGTTTAGGCATAAAATCTGCTAACCTGTCGGCCATGATTTTAGAGAGGATCTTGAGATCCTGATTGATCAGGGATATTGGGTGGTACGAGCTAGGTGTTGAGGGGTCTTTGCCTGGTTTTAGTAGCATCTTAATATAAGCTAGATTAAAAAAGCCTGGGTAGGATCCCTTCTCACTCATTGATGTTTTAAGTCCTGTTATGGTTGTTCATAAAAGAAGTCCTTTATATATGCAATGCATACTGCCATACAAAGGAGAAATTAAAGAAATGGGCATTTATTCTAAAGCTGCCCATTCATTCATTGACAGACTTAAAAATCAATACCGCTGCTTTACTGTATTATACAAAAACAAAAGTTTGCTTTCCTAAAACAGAAAGAATTTGCGATAATTCAGGTTGGAGTGAGCTCGAGATGTCTCCCAGGCACCACTGCTGAATATATGCAAATTAACCATTGTACCCTTAGAAGCTAAACACACCTCCAGAACCGCTGGAATGCATTGATGTGTCAGCTTGTTAAATTGTACAGAGCCATAATAATCCAACATGCATACAGACTGTTTCGGACTGTTTGATCCTCATCAGTACATGGCATGGATTAATTTGACTCTATGGAGTAGGGCTTGTAAACCGAGAGGTACAGACTAACCAGCAAGCTCATGGTGACCCAGAACTCATTGGAGTGTGTAAGGGACTACAATGGTCCTAAAAGCCCCCTTACTAAGATGTTAAGAAAAACAAAAGTTTGCTTTCCTAAAACAGAAAGAATTTGCGATAATTCAGGTTGGAGTGAGCTCGAGATGTCTCCCAGGCACCACTGCTGAATATATGCAAATTACTGTATTATGAGTGAAAAAGCCAGTCACTTCAAATGTGTTATCAGCAGTGCTATACTGTATGTTCTTCAGTATGTAGGATCCCATTTACTCATCTTTACTTGAGCTGCTGTACTGCTGCTGCTATTGCTTTATGATTTTTTTTAAGTCTTCTTTAAAATTTTCGAACACACAGTTCTCATATTACATATAACTATGCACATTTACATGTACCATTTCCTATGCTGACATCATTTACTATCAATCTGGCTTTCTTTGTTTACTTTGTAGATGTAGAATTTGTAAATCTCTCACCTAATTTCTCCCCTGGAGGACCAGACTTCCTCATTTAGTCTGTAACATCAATTTTACCCTGTAGACGTTATCAGTAGCTCATGCTACTGCTGGCAAAACTCTAAGGATCATTTGGTCATGTTAGTCCCACCACTATGACAAAGCAAGGATATCACCGATGAAGATGGCACTGCCTCATCCTCACCAAAATGCTTTGCTTTTTTTAGGCCTGGTGGGAAAAGATCAGAAATGAATCTAACTGGTATAACTTCCCCATTTCATGCAATGACACATAACCACCAGGTTCTTCAGTGGGAGACAGTATTATATTTTCCCTACTAAGCCAACTGGGATGCAGGGTTTTTTTTTTTCATTCCATTTGCAGCCCCTCCCCCATTTTCATGTGGAGGCAGAGCAGGCTGTGGCCTAATTGTCTTTACAGAAATCTGGTCATGTCCTCACGCATTCAAAATACCTAAATGAAAACTATTACATTTTGCTTGATCCAAACCACCTTTTGTTTACTGAAGTTCAAATAAATCTGGTTGCTTTTGAGTATCTTACATTGCTACTCCCAGAGACCCTATACAAAATGTCATACACAATTAACACTTTGCACTGATGAAAGTGTATACACCAAGAAACAGCTGACCGAACGTAAGGCAGGCTACTGGAAAATGAAAGGCAATATGGTTAGCGCACACTAGTGGTTCTGAATGAAATTAATAATTTGCATGTTGCCCCTTCCCATCCAATATGATGCATTATAGCCATATTAGGATATGTGGAGGTGATAGGAAAGCAATATTGTACTTTTGTAGGCAAATATTTGAAGTGTGTTAGAGCAACAGCAAACTGGGCATTTGGAATAAAGGATTGAAGAGTTATTCTTTACAGTCCTAAGGTACTATACAGTACTGTACCTGAGACCAGTAACTTAAAATAAATATACATAGCTGGGGTTTCCTCCAGCCCCCTTCAGGCTGATGGATCCCTTGCTATCTTCCCAGCTGCGTGGATCCTCCGCTAGGTGGCCTGGTAATTCAGCCAGTTAGCACAGACACAGTCCAGCCACGCATGCTCCCTCCTCAGGTTCCAGTAGCTGGAACATTCTGTGCCTGTGCAGTAATGCTCCCGGTGATTGGAACATGACTCGCCCAGACTCGCAGAGTTAATGGGACAACTAGCGGAAGATCCAGGCAGCCCGAAAGGATGGTGAGGGACTGATCAGCTTTAAGTGGGCTAGAGGAAGCCCCAGGTATGTATCATTTTTTTTTTACCAATCTCTCGGGTTTCCTTTAATGAGGCCGTGCATACTGTATGCTGGTTTGGGAATATGGAAGAGTTTCATGGTATAATTGTATGCTTTTATTTTCTGCAGTGCCTGCTCAAGTTGATTGTATCAATTCCTAAAATAGAGTAGGAAGTGTAACTGTGCAATTCATAATGTAGGACAGAAGATGGAAACATTTGGTAATAATAATAGCTGGCAGTGAGCAGTAGCTAGCATCTGCTGTAAGGAGATTCCTGTTTTGTTTGACACACACACAGCATCCTAATTACAAGAAAAAACTGAAGAGGAAACTCCCCATAACCAATAAACAAAAGCACTAACTGTAACAACATTTACAATGAAGTTTCTAAATACTGTATTGACAAGTGTTATCCAATATATTTAGCAGAGACACATTTCTCATACATTGCCAGAGGTTCTCACAGGGCTTCCTGCTTGTAAGCAATGATTAAAATGAATGAGCACTTAAGTGACCTTTACTAATGGTAATGGGGTTATTGAGATGATGTACTGTATAATATATACTAGTTCATGCATAAACCAAGCTTCCTTTCCACCTAAGAGAAGAGTTAAAAATAGTTGACTAGACTGTAAACTGAGGGGATCTTTATCCATACTATTGCTCCTGCCAGCATGCTAGTTCCCCTGTTGGTCCTCCATCAACCTTGCCCCTGAATGGCCTGTCACCATGGCCTGTTCATTATACAAAACTTAAAGGACCACTCCCACGAATCAATAAATTTTTAACCATCCAACAGTATATATATATATATGGTATATATGAGCCTTGCTGTGTATTTTTTTTTTAATTTTGTGATGTTTCTTTAATTTACTGTTTGACACTGAAATCAGAGTCTGTCAGCCCCTTGCATAATGTTGACGGACTTTTGTATCTAAATAAACATCGCAGAGGGAGCCTTTGCAGGGTTTGGTAGAGAAAAAAGAGGAGATGGTTTTTCCCTGCAATCCTAACTGTGAATATCATTGCGCTCGTGCTTACCCTCTGCAGTAGCTGCTATTTATAAGGACCCCTCCGCACTTAGGCATCCCGCAGGCTTTCAGGGAGGCAGCTGTCAGCGCAGACTTTGCTGCGCAATGAGCCGCTCTCCCTCTACCTTCATTCGCCTGTGGGTCTGCCAATGATGACGCGTGGAGGAGCTGAATGACTCTGCGGTGGCAGAGTCAGTATGGGCTTCCCTCTGTCCATCACCGCGGCTCACGTCCTTATGACGTGCGACGTAATGAGCACAGAGCTCGCTCTGCTGTACTGACAGAGCATACAGCTTCTGTCTTTCGCCGCGCCTCCAGCCCCGATGACGTGCGGCGCATTGAGCTCCACCCCTTCATTCATTTTTTTTATGATCAGCCGATTATGCGTGAGCCGCGGCGATGGACAGAGGGAAGCCCACACTGACTCTGCCACCGCAGAGTCATTCAGCTCCTCCAAGCGTCATCATTGGCAGACCCGCAGGCGAATGAAGGTAGAGGGAGAGCGGCTCATTGCGCAGCAAAGTCTGCGCTGACAGCTGCCTCCCTGAAAGCCTGCGGGATGCCTAAGTGCGGAGGGGTCTTTATAAATAACGGCTACTGCAGAGGGTAAGCACGAGCGCAATGACATTCACAGTTAGGATTGCAGGGAAAAACCATCTCCTCTTTTTTCTACCAAACCCTGCAAAGGCTCCCCCTGCGATGTTTATTTAGATACAAAAGTCCGTCAACGTTATGCAAGGGGCTGACGGACTCTGATTTCAGTGTCAAACAGTAAATTAAAGGAACATCACAAAGTAAAAAAAATACACAGCAATGCTCATATATACCATATATATATATATACTGTTGGATGGCTAAAAATTTATTGATTCGTGGGAGTGGTCCTTTAAGATACACAAAAGTACTTGTAGTATAAAAATCATATTAACATTATATTAAAGCCATTTAATATCCCCCATATATAACATCTTAAATTTGAAACATCTGTTAGACGAGGCCGGCGCTCCCATAGAGGCAAAGGGGCCATTTTTCCTGGGGCCCCCCGACCTCTGCAGACTTGCAGAGGCCCCGCGCCACCGGCCCTGCTAAATGCTGCCTGCTCCCCCGCTCGCTCTGCTCCCCGGGGCCCTTGCTAACAAACTGCAGCAGCAATTACTCACCTCTTCCGGCGGATGGCACAGTCCGGTCACTCTTGCCATGTTGTCCTCCACCTCCTCTATGACATGGCAAGACTGTGCAAGACTGTGCCGTCCACCGGAAGAGGTGAGTAATTGCTGCTGCAGTTTGTTAGCAAGGGCATCGGGGAGCAGAGGTAATCGCCGGGAAAGTGGGGAGGGTGTTTGGGTAGGCGGCCCCCCATTCTATATTTGCCCCAGAGCCCCTGAACCCCTTAAGCCGGCCTTGCTGTTAGAACACCTTCCTCTCTATGCTAATAATACAGTGGATGTATTGCAAGCACTGGAAGGAGTGTGTGTTAAGAAGGACAACCTCCTGGTAAGAGCATGGAAATGGGTGCTGTGGAGTTCTTTCTGCACCAGAGTGGCGGCCATCAGGGAGACTCACAATGAAGCCAACTTACCTGTAATGCCATGAATCTAATTTTGAATATATTTATTAATTTTCTGGTTTCAGGGATTCTTTGTTTTGAACAAATGATACTACAAGGCCTTCCACCTCTCCTCTTCTGTTCAGTTATCCCAAAACTATAGTGCACATGCACAGTTATTGAGAGTCCTGGAGCACCACACTGTCCATGAGTGCCCACCCCTGTTTTAACCCGACTCCAGATTGTAGCTGCATGACTGGTGTGGATTGTACAGAAGCTCCACCCATCCTCTCACTCCTCACTCACATCTCTGGCTGCCCCGCCAGCCACAGTTCCCCTCCTCTGGGCAGGCTGTCTGCAGATGTGAATGCCCGAGATGAGACTGAGGAAGCCTGTTTACAGCAACCACAGAGGTGCTGCAGGTATACCCATGGGCTGAATTATCCTCACTGAAGATTGCTTTCCCATAATAAGATTCTGTTCTGAGTCTTTGAAATATGAAACTTACTTAGTTGTGCATACATTACAAGGCTTCTTTTTTGTGTGTTTGATGTGTGACTATGCCCAGACATATCTACTCTAGGAAAGGCCAATGAGATGTAATTAATTACAAGTTGATACAGAATAATGCAAATTTATGGAGCTTGACAATGATGTAGTGGTGGTGCAATGGTAATCCAGCTTATTATACTATCATATTATATTATATGTTATACTGGATTCTTATGCTTAAACCAAGATTATTGCAACCAAAATATATTCTTTAAAATGGGTTGTCCACTTATCTAAAAGCCAGGCGCCCCTCTAATGCTGGGCATACACGGAGATTCTTTTCCTTATCAATCGAGCCACTGATGGCTCGATTGATACCGTAATATCCGACAGGTCCGATGACCTGCCAGATAGATTCCCCGCTCGATCCCCGCCGGCGGACAATAGCGGGGAATCGAGCGGTTGATAAGGAGCGCTGGCGGTGATGAGCGGGAATCGATCCGCGCGCACGCTCGGACGAGCGGGGATGCGCCGGCATCGAGCCAGCGGCTCGATCCGCCACATAATTGCATCCGTGTATGCCCAGCATTACACATACTATCGCCACTATCTGCAGATATCACATTGGATGCATGCTGGTGATTTATGGCTAGCTACTGTGGGCACCGCCATTAGTCCTCACATTTTCTGACTCCTTGCAAGAGCTCTAGGACAGTAACTTTGAATATTGTGATAGCCGCAGTCACAAGAATGTGTAATTACACAAGTGACAAGTCACTACTGAGCATTTTCAACCACATTCCAGTTCTAATTGCCTGTGAGCAATATATGAAACAGGCAGTGACCTCAGATAACATTGTGAAAACTGATGCCAAGAAAACTGGGGGACTTACCAAAGCTAGCCAAGGCTGATTTTATACTTTTTCACCCCCAGGCCAACTTTCATGTTGCTCCCCTTCCATGTGCAGCAGCAGCCTCCCTCCCATTCCATATGTAGCCCCCTCTTTTATGTGTAACATCCAGGTGCACCTTTTTCTTTGAAATGCAAGAATTCCTCTTCCATGTCTAACCACCCCCCTCGAACACTAGCCACCCAAGGCTCGGGCCTTTGTGGCCTTTCTAGAAATATGACCCTGAAGCTAGCCAGACGTGGACTGATAACAGCCAAATATCGCAAGTGATCAATCCCTTCCCAAGTGTAAATTGTATCAGGGACTGATCAATCCTCTACCACATTGCCTACTCGATCTCAGCAGAAATCTATGAAGAATCGACTGAGCTGCTAGCATCACACTGCTTAAAGCAATAGAATGCTATGAGACCATCGATCCCCTGATGCCCATCGCCACCTGCTCAAACTGAGATTTCCTAAGATAACTGCTGCCTAATACATGCTTGTTTTTATGTTCTAACTTTCTGTACAGAAATCACAGTAGCCTGTCAGCCTATTGCTAACAACGCAAAGGTATGTGTTTCGTTCCTTGGACATCCATCAGGAATGTACATTTTACTGTTGTGTTCACATATGCATCCTGAACAATTCACAAGATTACTAAATTTGGTTTTATCATTATTAAATATAAAACATGGTCTGAAATGCATTCTGGATTCTAGGACAAACGCTGTTTTTTCTCCCAGGTTTGCTCCCTCTTGGTTTTATGATTTTTTTTTTCCTCTAGGTAATGCCTTTAGAGTATTGAACAAGTCTGACATTGATACATTAAGCACTGCAACATGGATAAATGCTTTTTAGCTGTCAGAGCGCAAGTGAAAAATGTACCAGAAAAGGAAAAGAAAATAATGTATGAAGATATTCCCCATTTATATGTGATTGTGAGTGATGGTTTGGTTCTTTTGTGAAAACCTTGTCCTATTTGAACAAGTTACGGCTTCATCATGGCTTTGTGGAAACTGCAGGGCTGAACTGAACTGAACAAAATTCAGATTGGGATTTGGTCAAGACTATGTGTGGCCTTATTCAATAATGCTAATAGCCTACCAAAATATCTTAGTGAAAGCTGTGAATATGAAATTCTACGTACTTGTCTTGCCATAAATATAGATCAGCACTGCACCAGTATTTTTTTTTTTTTTTTGTAATGTAATGTTATTTAAAAAATCAATTGCAATTTGCAGCCCAAATCACACTGTCATATGATTTTGGCAACCATACTGTTGCCACAAGATTTCTTTTTTTGCAGGAAGACCACATTTCTTATGTAAGGTGGGGAGGCAGTCAGATAGCAATTGTTTTGTACAGGAGACAATATACTTGTTATGTGGGTGGAAAAAGAGGGGACAGGAGAGCAGTACTATAGCAGTGTTATATGAGTGGAAGAGGATGGGAGAGAAGGCAGCACTTGTTATATGGGTAGAAAAAGATGGGACAAGAGGCAGCACTTGTTGTATGGGTGGGAGAGGATGGGAGAGAAAGCAACACTTGTTATATGGGTGGGAGAGGATGGGGGAGGAGTCAGCACTTGTTATATGGGTGGGAGAGGATGGGGGAGGAGGTAGCACTTGTTATATGGGTGGGAGAGGATGGGGGAGGAGGCAGCACTTGTTATATGGGTGGGAGAGGATGGGGAGGAGGTAACACTTGTTATATGGGTTGGAGAGGAGGGGGGAGGAGGCAGCACTAGTTATATGGGTGGGAGAGGATGGGGGAGGAGGTAGCACTTGTTATATGGGTGGGAGAGGATGGGGGAGGAGGCAGCACTAGTTATATGGGTGGGAGAGGATGGGGGAGGAGGTAGCACTTGTTATATGGGTGGGAGAGAAGGGGGGAGGAGGCAGCACTAGTTATATGGGTAGGAGAGGATGGGGGAGGAGGTAGTACTAGTTATATGGGTGCGAGAGGATGGGGGAGGAGGCAGTACTTTTTATATGGGTGGGAGAGGATGGGAGAGAAAGCAACACTTGTTATATGGGTGGGAGAGGATGGGGAGGAGGCAGCACTTGTTATATGGGTGGGAGAGGATGGGGGAGGAGGTAGCACTTGTTATATGGGTTGGAGAGGAGGGGGGAGGAGGTAGCACTAGTTATATGGGTGGGAGAGGATGGGGAGGAGGCAGCACTTGTTATATGGGTGGGAGAGGATGGGGGAGGAGGCAGCACTTGTTATATGGGTGGGAGAGGATGGGGGAGGAGTTAGCACTAGTTATATGGGTGGGAGAGGATGGGGGAGGAGACAGCACTTGTTATGTGGGTGGGAGAGGAGGGGGGAGGAGGCAGCACTAGTTATATGGGTGGGAGAGGATGGGGGAGGAGGTAGCATTAGTTATATGGGTGCGAGAGGATGGGGGAGGAGGCAGTACTTGTTATATGGGTGGGAGAGGATGGGGGAGGAGGTAGCACTAGTTATATGGGTGGGAGAGGATGGGGGGGAGGCAGTACTTGTTATATGGGTGGGAGAGGATGGGGGAGGAGGTAGCACTTGTTATATGGGTGGGAGAGAATGGGGGAGGAAGTAGCACTAGTTATATAGGTGGGAAAGGATGGGGGAGGAGGCAGCACTAGTTATATGGGTGGGGGAGGATGGGGAGGAGGTAGCACTAGTTATATGGGTGGGAGAGGATGGGGGGGAGGCAGTACTTGTTATATGGGTGGGAGAGGATGGGGGAGAAGGTAGCACTTGTTATATGGGTGGGAGAGGATGGGGGAGGAAGTAGCACTAGTTATATGGGTTGGAGAGGAGGGGGGAGGAGTCAGCACTAGTTATATGGGTGGGGGAGGATGGGGGAGGAGGCAGCACTAGTTATATAGGTGGGAAAGGATGGGGAGGAGGCAGCACTAGTTATATGGGTGGGAGAGGATGGGGGAGGAGGTAGCACTAGTTATATGGGTGGGAGAGTATGGAGGAGGAGGTAGCACTTGTTATATGGGTGGGAGAGGATGGGGGAGGAGGCAGCACTTGTTATATGGGTGGGAGAGGATGGGGAGGAGGCAGCACTAGTTATATGGGTAGGAGAGGATGGGGGAGGAGGTAGCACTAGTTATATGGGTGGGAGAGTATGGAGGAGGAGGTAGCACTTGTTATATGGGTGGGAGAGGATGGGGAGGAGGTAGCACTTGTCACATGGGTGGGAGAGGATGGGGGAGGAGGCAGCACTTGTTATATGGGTGGGAGAGGATGGGGAGGAGGTAGCACTAGTTATATGGGTGGGAGAGGATGGAGGAGAAGGTAGCACTAGTTATATTGGTGGGAGAGCGTGGGGAGGAGGTAGCACTAGTTAAATGGGTGGGAGAGGATGGGGGAGGAGGTTGCACTAGTTATATGGGTGGAAGTAGGTGGGGCAAGAGAGCAAGTCCATTTATTTCGGAATGACGTATATTTTTCTCTGTCCTTTTTTTATCATGAGGGTTTGATTCATGATTAATATTCCCCAATTTAAAATATCAAATAACTATCACTGCTTTCAAATGAAACTCACTTCAATTTCAATCAGATTTTCTACCAGAACTGGTAAAATAAACTATCAAACTAGTATCCAGTGTTGTAATAAGACTTCAGTGACCCAGTTTCTGCTGTGCTTGAAAACCTTTTCTACTCTCAGTTGCAATTCCTATTGATTATGCGTTTCATATTGACTAAACTTTACCAGTCAATTTAATGGGAAGAAACAGATTTCAGCCTCTAAATAATGACAACCATCACTCTCTGTGTTACCACTTTAAATTTGTGTTGACTCAGAGCTTCCACCCAGATTCACATCTGGACTGGAAAATCCGTGGAACAATGAAAGTTGGAGTGTTGTTTTGTTACAAGGCAATCAAACATTCTGATAAATAGGATTGAACGTGTTCAGTGAAGCAGACAGCAGCAACCACTCAGACCATCTTTCATTGATTTGACTACAGTAAGCTGAATTTGTTGCTATGGGTTAATACACTCTAGTTCCAAACAAAAGTTTAACTGAGAACGTATCTGCTTCACAGTTAATTACTCTTTGAATGTAGTAACAAGGTTTTCTATTGGTCTATTGCTCTGTATCGATGTGTAGCCTCAGCAGAACATTCAACTGTACCAGCACATTGGTTCCTGGTCAGTCATGGTGGGGATGTGACAATACATTGCATCAATCAAAAAGAATATTACAGAACAAAAAGGAAGAACCAAGATGATAATCAGGCAATGAGGCTTTCTATCACAAAAAATGTATAAAATGTATTCAAAAACAGGTATGTGCCTTTTTTATTCCTCGAAATAATGTCAGTTGCATTGTGGGTGTATTTTTTTTCTTTTCTTTTATACGTTTTAACCCTTTCTATAATAAAGGGTAAAAAAATGATCAGTGACCACATAGCACCCCATTTTCTACCATTCCATCACCCGACATCCATGTTGAAAGGCACAGAGATGAAGAACCATTTGTTTCTTAACATTTCCAGACTGGGACAATGGTTTTCTTTTTAATGGGATGGCTTTTCAGTTCACCTGTGCAAAACTAACCAAAAGTCACATTGTTGGTATGGCTCGAGCGAGGGGTGTTACATGCTTGCTAGCTAGCCTTCTCGTCTTTTTCCCCATTAGAATTACTATCTCTGGGGGATTTATTACAACCTAAGAATGTTTTTAACATGTAGATCATGCAGCTTATGGGGGCAGGATATTACCAATGTTGTTGGACTGTACTAGGCCAAAATACCTCAATTTGCAGTCCTTGACTTAGTAAATTGAGCCTTTCGGAGCTGTAGTAGTAAACAGTTTGAACCTCCCTGGCGGTAAGCCCGAGCTGAGCTCGGGCTATGCCGCGCAGGAGGATTTCTCAGGCCCTGCTGGGCCGATTTGCATATTTTTTTTTGTACACGCAGCTAGCACTTTGCTAGCTGTGTGTACTGCCCGATCGCCGCCGCTCCGCGCCCATTCGCCGCTACCCACCACGCCACACCACCTCCCCCAGACCCCAATGCGCTGCCTGGCCAATCAGTCATTGTAAATGATCGATCAACTGTGGAATTGTATAATTAATGGGCACCTTTAAAGTGTGCCTGTAGGGAAAAAAGTGCCCTGGGGGTATTTACCTCATAAAGGGAAGCCTCAGGATCCTAATGAGGCTTGCCTGTCCTCCTTGGCAGGTGCGATCCAGCGCTAGCCTAGAACCCTCCAAGATCTCCTTGTTGACCACTTTTTGGCATGTGTGCATGCGCACAAGCAGTTTCCCGCTCGGTTCATGCAGTAGAGCAGACCCAATCAGGCTTGGCTGTTTTCGCCAGAGCCCAAGTGGGAAGCTGCTACTGCTCCTGCGCACAATTGCAACGTGGATTGTTTTTGTTTTCTTTTGTCTGGGGTTCCCAGCGTAGGATCAGGCTGCACGAGGAGTATGGAGGAAACTTTAGGATTCAGAGGCCTTCCCTTCCAGAGGCAAATACCACCCATGGGCACTTTTTTTTTACAGGTGTTCTTTCAACTATTTTAAGGGATCCAAAGGCAAGAAAAAAAATGAGTTTCACTTACCTGTGACTTTTACCTACCCCCTGCAGCTGTCCTGTGCTTTTGCCGGTCCTCAACGATCCTCCATTTTAGTTTCGTTTTTGCCAACTCTGAGTCGGCAGGCCACTGCGCCTGCACAGCTCTGTTCACGCGTATCCCTCTTTGCATTGCCATCTACAATAGCGTTCTGCGCAGGATGCTACTGCGGACGGGAATGTGAAGAAGGACATGCTTGGACAGAACTGTGCACCGACTCTTGAGTTGACAAAAAACGAAACTGACCCACAGTGGGAGACCGGAGCATCAGTGAGTGGCTGGGCAGGCACAGGACAGCTGCAGGGGGGCTGGTAGAAGCCCCAGGTAAGTGAAACTCAGTTTTTTCTTGTCTTTAGGACCCCTTTAAGATTTGTTTCTATTTCTGTAAATATTCAACTTTCTTGTGCCATGTTTGAAAAAAGGTTGTAACAAACCCCTCCCACTTTTAGGCCACACCTCCAAGCCCACACCCTAAAGCGGGTATTTTTTCAGTCAAAAGGTGGTAACCCTAGCTGTAATAGTGTCTGAACCACAAACCTGAAACAAGCATGCAACTAATCTAGTCAGACTTCAGTAAGAGTACCTGATCTGCATTCTTGGTTCTTCTAGGGGTCTATGGCTAAAAGTATTAAATGCAGAGGATCAGCAGGACAGCCAGGTAATATACATTATTTAAAAGGAAATAAATAGGGCAGTCTCTATATCCCTCTCACTTTAGGTTCCCTTTAATTGATTTCTATAATACTCAGGTAGGGAGTGAAACTGGATCTCCTGGATTGCCCAGTTACAGGCAAGGGATAATCTGTTCCCAGCAGGGCCGGGCCGAGGCAGAGGCTGGAGAGGCTCCAGCCTCAGGGCGCAGTGCAGGAGGGGGTGCACAATTCATTCAGCTATCATTCCCAATAGTGTTTGAAGCAGAAAGAAATAAGAAAAGGGGATACATGACAGTGACTGCAAGGCAGATAACTAGAGAATAAGGTGCTGGGGAGGTTGGGGGCCCTGGGGCACCTATTAGTCTAATAGCAATCAGTGTGTGATGGCTGGGGTGGGAGGGATGGGGGAGCGCATTTTGGTCTCTCAGCCTTGGGTGCTGAAGGACCTTGTCCCGGCTCTGGTTCCCAGAATACTTTGCAGCATGGGTTTGCAACTTTGTGTACCAGGGCACCTCTTGGGTTAAAAAACAAAAAAACATGGGCAGCATATTCTGAATGCATTTCCATAATGAATATTTGAGCTGGACTACAGTGTTTTCGTAAGAACGTAGGTGCTATACAAACGTAGCATTTAGAAATATGGCAGAGCATGCATTTACTTTAGAGAAAGTAAAATGATTGCTTTAGTAATGCAGCCCAGGCAGATTGTTAGCATTCAGACCTGGTGTGCTGATTAATTCAGTTTACTTATTTTACACACCACTATTCAAACTAAAGTTATCTCTGCCTACAGGGGGAAAAGTCTCATCTCATTACTTTAGTTCTATTTTCTTGCTGGAGTATAATAAACTCTATTTAAAAACCTAAAACCTATAACAGAGGACATTATAAATGGTGTGCGGTGATTTATAGCCACAGCTACTGAGTTTATTGTTCCGCACATTAACAAAAAGTGCAAAGGTACAAAAATAATCTCCATTTATCTAAACATATTCCTGCATTACGGGTAGCCTGTATGGCGAGTTTTATCATGAGTCTGATTCCGGATGACAAGCCTACAGTCACATGGCTTGTTAAAGAGCTGCTTTTTCAAAGTCCACCTGTCATACTTTTATTACATGTGGGAATTTCAATAATTCCAAAGTACGATTACTATAAAGAGTGGCCGCACTGCAAATAAAAAAAAATAGGCAGAAAGAAATGCGAGGGAAAAAGGTTTCATAGATTGAAAAAAGTATATAGCTGATTGCTTTCATCCATTTTAATCCTCAGATGATATATTATAATGCTGAAAAGTCACACAATGCAGGAGCAGCCAGTGTAAAACAAACAGGCTCACAGCAACAACAAACGGGTATACTTGCATGATTACCAAAGCTTGAGCATTGTGGATGCCAAATAGTAAATGTAAACTGTTTACACCGCATTCTTTATTATTACTTTTTCAGTTATGTCACTTAATGTGTTGTGCAGGAGCTCACAATCTAATCCCTACCATAGTCATCATGTTTTTTCTCTACCTACGTCAACTCATCAGTATGTTTTTGAGATATTCTTATTATTATTATTGATTCATGAAGCGCCAACATAGTCCGTATAATGAGAAGGAAACCCATGGAGAACATGCAAACTTCATGCAGATAGTGCGATTTGAACTGCAGACCCTTGCACTGTAAGGAGAGATTTCTTGTTGAGTTTGTACATTCTGTAAGAGATAGTGTCGTTTTTTAAATTGTACCTGTAGTGAAAAAAGCACCCCAAATGTGTGCTTACCTAAGTAGAGGCAGGCCTCTGGATAATCTGGACTCCTCTCCTGTCTTCCTCCTCCTTGCGGTTGCAGCGCTGGAACCCCAAAGCCTATCAACACTGAGATTGTCGACAGAGCTCAGCCGTATGTGCAGACGACTTGTTCCTGCACAACAGCACAGAGCCGAACGGGCTCAGCTTTTTGCAAACTGCAGGCCCGTGCCATCCTGTTAAATAGTCTGAGCGATGCCTTACTTCAAATGTAGAGATTATGTGAAAATAAATGTTGTAAATAACCCACAAGCTAAGGAAAAAGGAATTCATAATACAAAATGAACTTCATTATTGCATACTGCTATCTATCTATCTATCTATCTATCTATCTATCTATCTATCTATCTATCTATCTATCTATCTAAAACACTAAGGCCAGTTTCACTCCAGAGACCAGTGGTAAAATAGGGTAATGCAGCGCAATGAAAATGTCTCAGTGTGAAAGGGACCTAACTATAAAAAACTAAAATATAAAAATACATGTAGTTTAGCTTTTTCTGCAAGAATTTTTGAAAATGCCAGTACTGGAGTTGTTATCTACTACTTTCTGGTGTATATACAGGAGTTGTGATCAGAATGACTGCAGCACGCCCTGCCTCCTGGCCTATACTGAAGGCTGATTGATAAGCCAGTAGTTCTGGTCAATTAATACTTTTGTTTACACTCACAATGGTCCCCACCCTAACTATGTATAAGGAAGCTGAGATATCAGAGTATAGCCCAGGGCATAGTTCAGGTGCCAGCTGGACATGGAAATCACCAAAGAGTTATTTCAGATTCAGTATTAAGATAGAAGGCTGATGGTATGTCAAAGGAAGGCTCTTATCTAGGAACTCTACTGAATATAATTTAATAAATACAATTGTTTATTTTTACACTATTACATAGCAAATTATTTAGTAAGTGTTTGCCCATTGTAAATTCTTTCTTCACCCTAATTACATTCTTAAATTTATCAGTTGGCAACATCTTTACTGCTGGCAAAGAGCATCACTGTGGAATGTTTGTTTGTTGTGTGTTCCGAAGTGAACAACTGGTCTCCCAGAGTGCTTTGGGGCAGAAGGCTGCATGACTAAATAGCCCAGGCTAAACAACACTGGGAGGGCAGAGTTACACATCAATACAAAGCAATATATGGTATACATATATGAATGATTTCTGATGCTGAAACCAGGATAATAAAGTATATAGTATATAGTAAAATTGGGTATTCTTAATAATGTATTACTTTTTTCTATACCTTATAGGGGTGCCTCTTAAAGATTCAATGTAATGCTCATTAAAATGTTAGTGTGCTTATAATTAAATGTAGTTAAATATAGATTCATGTAATGCACTTTTGCTGAAAATCTCTGACCAGTAATGAACCAGAGAGGAGAGCAACAACTAGGTTCCCATCATAGAATATTTATTGAAAAATCATACAGTAAATTGGATTTACTTAAAAAAATCTAGAATTATATTTTGAATTACTGTTGAGGTGCTTTACAGATGTTGGTAGGTCCTATGTTTGACACAGATATTTATACAACCAGTTTATATTTAAATATATTTTCTACAGTACTCATTTAAGTTTAGAATACAAGCACGTTACTCCTATTGTTTAAATTATAAAATGACATCACTTTCTGTACTGGTCTTGTTAGTGGATGCATAAGTGCTAATAACATTTGCACAAGAATTATGGGACAAAAAATACTTACCGTATGTACACAAGGAAAAGCCCTCCCACGCATACTCTAACCCCCACTTATAATATAGGCCAAACACTATTGGCCAACCTCCAAATGTGCCGCCATTGTACCCCATGCAGAGTGTTCATTGGAGCGTGTCGGTGGATGCAGAGAGTGCTGCAGTATTTACTGCTACCTGTCCTCACAGCGGCTTGCGCCTTTTAGTGTCCCCTGCAGTTTTTGAACTGGTCACTAGAGCTCCAGGCTCACTGTCATGTGACTGCAATGAGCCTGGAGCTCTGGTGGCCAGTTTGGAAAGCTGCCAGGAACACTAAAGGATGCAAGCAAAAGCAAGGGCAGGTAGCTATACCAGGGCGGATTTACCATAAGGCACTGTAGGCTTATGCCTACAGGCACCTGATGATGAAAATGCGGCTCAATCCCTTCCTTGAGTGCCTCTCTTCTTTCCTATGCCAAGTCCCAAGTGGAGCATGAGTGAGAGGTTACTCACCCAGCTCTCTGCATTCTACTGATGAGTTCTCCCTTCAGTCAGGGGCACCTCTAGCTACCTAATACCTGGGAGCACCTCTAGCTACTTAGTATGATGTAGCCAGAGGTACACTCAGTATTATGGGACACCTGTGGCTACCTACACCGGGCACTGGGAGTAAGGGAGAAGTGACAGTGGGGCCAACCAGCACATTTGAGGAGCTGGGGGTTTGTAGGTTCATAGAGGGCGAAGTCCAGGGTGCCAGAACATATGTGCCCGTAAGCTCTAGTAATGTAAATCTGGGCCTGAGCTATACATACTGCAACATGCTTCCACAGCACACTCTGCATACGTGGACCCTTGCACATGTCACCAGTGGTATATCACCTGCGAATAAGCCAACCCCCATTTCACACCCAAAATTTGATAGTCAAAAAGTCAGCATATGTTTAGTGATATACGGTTATAGTGAAAATATTGTAAAAGGACACTCTTGAAGCTGAGGTCAGAATATTAGTACTACAATCTGAGATGAAGGAATAAGATTGTTTTCACATTTTAGAAATTTTTGCAAAATGTTTTTAATTTCACGAAAATGAGAATTAGTATGAATCACAGTTTTCATGACAAAATCGATTTTTTTAATCCAATGGGCTAGTCCATAACAAGGAGACTAGACCATTGCCTTGGCATAGCTCTGTACCCTATCAAATAAATAAATAAAAGCTACAATCAGTAGGCCCACGGGATTGGTCTAGGCTTAGTTTGCCACCACTTCTACACTGTAAGAAGGAAATCCAGGGTTCCGTATATTCTTTAAATACTTTCCAAAACACCATATATCCAATGAAAAATTAATTTAATATAGGCAACCTAAAGAATGTACCCACTACGTATGCGTGCAAGGAAAGCCACTGCAATATGATCTCATCCTGCATCCATCCCAGACAAGAAGGATGTGCTGTATTTTGAAAGGCAGTATAGATACAGCAGAACAGGTTAACATGAAAAAGAAACAATACAGTTTCATAATGAGATAGCATTACTAAAGAAGCCACATCCAGAAGACTGCATGCAGGCACAGAAAGGAACTTGGATT
Organism: Hyperolius riggenbachi; assembly: GCF_040937935.1. Classification (NCBI taxonomy): domain Eukaryota; kingdom Metazoa; phylum Chordata; class Amphibia; order Anura; family Hyperoliidae; genus Hyperolius; species Hyperolius riggenbachi. The sequence continues at coordinate 233,362,763 of NC_090647.1, forward strand.
TGACAGAAAGAGGCCAAGAACACAATAAAGTACACCAAAGAATATACAGAATAGCTCAGCAAGTAAAAGAAGCTCACGTTTAGGAAATAAAGGCGAAAGAATAGGTTAAATAGTTAGAACAAGAAAGCTGATTTCTTGAACAGAACAATGACACTGGACTTTAATATTTTTGTTCAGTGTGCAGCAGATCAATGTGAAGTTAAAGGACCTTAGGGGAGAAGACTAATCATGTCGGTGTAGAGAAAGCCAGTCTTCTTTCAAACAAGGGATCTGTTTCAGAATTCTGGCTCTCAGTGGACACTGACGTCTGGGAAGATGTGACTAATAGAATGTGTTTTTGATGATTAAAGTGAATCTATAACAAGAACTTTTTTTTTTACAGGACAGGTACATCTAAGAACAGCATTAAAGTTCAGCTAAAACACACATAAAAGAGAATTCATATTAACTCCCTTTTCAAGACAATACAGCTTATTTAAAGAACCACTGTGATGAAAATTATTTTTGACATTCTGTTATCCCTAAAGCCATTTATGTAATAGCAGCATAACAAAATACTTATTATTTTTCCCAGCAAAGACAGTGCTTAGAAATAGCCCCTTAGGGCTGGAACCCACAAGAGCGTTTTTTTGAGCATTTTGGCAGCGCTGCGATACGCTAGCGGTTTGCCAAAACGCTCAGCTGATGTTAATGGATGGGGCAACTTCCACAGGAGCGTTTGCGTTTCCCAGAAACGCAAACGCAGGACCTGCAGCATTTTGGGAGCGTTAGCGCTTCAATGTAAAGTATTGAAACGCTAGCAGAAACGCTCAGCAAAACCTAAACTGAGCGGTTTTTCTAGCGTTTTGCGGTTCAGCACACTGTAACAAATTTAAAAATAATTCACAGGACCAATCAGGATAAAAACGCGAAACGCAAAACGCTACACAACCGCTGAGGAAAAAAATACACTGTTGCAAAACGCGACCGAAAACGCGCATGAATCCGCTTGCAAACCACTCAGACAAAACGCTAGCGGTTGCGTTTTGCGTTTGCGGATTTCAGTGGGTTCCAGGCCTTACACTATTTTTCTCCCTCTTCCCTTGGTCTCTTCTCCCTGATGACTTTTATTAGCAGCTACTACACCCCATAACTGGGAAATCAGCAGCTGTGTGCAGAGTATTAATGGCTGGTAGAACTCTTGGCAGGTGGAAGAGACCAAGTCATAGATGGGGTAGCCATGTCAGGTAGATGGATTAGTCAGGTAAGGGTATGCTGACACAAAGCATATTGTTTATTTTATCCTGTCACTTTAATTTGCATGAACAAAGCAGAATTAGCAGAATTTTGCTATAGTGGTTTATTAATAAAGCCGAATATAGCAGCAATAAACTGAAGATTCCCTATTATCGTGCAAAGAGCTTGTACTGTTCACTTTTTAAATCTAATTGGTATATATGGGATAGTACACTATCACACACACACTTTAAATTGCCTAACTAAATCATGTATTCTTTACTAAGGAAAAACTACAATGTATGAGGTGTAAGAGCCTATAGTATCTAATAAAGATAATTTGATTTTAAGCTGTCAGGTAGTCTGGCTGCTTTGGGTTTGGGAGGAGATCTCTTACCTGTGGTCACTTGCCAATACAAACAACCAAATGCAGTCATGGGAAAAAAATTACTTGGAATGTTGGGAAACCTAGTCTGGCTAGTTTTGTTTCTCTCCTGTCCTATTATGCAAGTGTTGGCAAAGCAATATGATTATAAGTAAACAGTTTATAATAAGAATATGCAGTTGTTATTCACCCTGGCTTCATGTAAATAAATAATGTCCTACTTTGATTACTGAACATTCATTTAAAGTGTAATGCTGAGCACAAACATTTCACCTGAATTTTCTTGGTGACCCTTTCAATTAAAAAAAAGAACCACCCTAACAAATGTAATAGTCTGAAACTCTTCCATTTACTAGACCATTAATAAATGAATTGAAAAGGCTCGGCCCTATTACTGAACCTTGCAGAACCCCACTAACAGTTTCCGTTTTTAAATATGATCCCTTTACCACCACACTTTTCCTTTTGTTCCTTAGCTAGTTCTCTTTTCACCTACTCACCTACACGTTTTTTCCTAGTCCCTGTTTCCCCACCTTCTGCACCAGGCTTCGGCGCCAGGCTATTGTGGAGAACAGTGTCAAAAGGCATTACAAAGTCCAAGTACACTACATTTATTGCTTTCTCAAGATCTAAATTTGCAATCACTGCTTCATAAAAGCCGTGCATGTTGGTGAGACAAAATCTGTCTTTAGTAAACCCACATTGATGAGCTGAAATCAGATTATTCTGTGCTATAAAATCTTGTATAGCATCCCTTAACCTTTTTAGCGGTATGCCCGACACTGTGTCGTGTATACCGCTCGCTCTCCTCAGGGGTCCTCCATGACTAATTCAACTGATTGCCCCCCCGATCCAGCCAGTTAATACATTACCCAGCCTGGATCCAGCGATCGGCGCAGCCTCTCCGGACAGCTCCGGTCTCTCTATTAGGAGGATCGGGTCTGCGCATGACATTATGACATCGGTGACGTCATGACATTATGTGCGATCCTCCCCATAAAGAAGAGCGGAGCTGTCTGCTGAGGCTGCGCCGATCGCTGGAGCCAGGCTTGGTAATGTATTAACTGGCTGGATCAGGGTATCGGCTGTGATCAGGGGGTGCTGGCTACCTATACTAGCTAGCCTAGTGCTAACTAAAGCTTTTACAGCCAGGCAATCAGTTGAATTAGTCCTGGGGACTCTAAAGTTGAAACACCTCCTGAGCGGCTTAACGCTCAAGAGGTTTAAATACCTGAACACAGTTTACACACAGCTGAATGATAATAAACCTACAGGTCTATAGTTTCCAGTTATGATTGTTTTATTTTCTTAAATAAGGGAAAAACATCAACTGTACACCAGTTATAGGGAATTGACCTGCTTGAAAGAGAATTGTAGGAAATAAGAAGCAGTAGAGTGTTGTACATTGTTAGGCATCGGTAAAAGCAAGAAGTTTTGAATCAGGATGATACCATTTATTGGCTAACTTAGAGATAAATAAAAAGTGAGCTTTTGGCTAATAATAAGCCTTCATTGGACTTGGTTCCTGCATCACCATGTAATTGGTTCATATTGTTTGACCCACAGTCACCCTGTACATAATCATCTTTACTATTGGCAGACATAAAAAAAGACAGCACTAACTACCATTATCTATAACCACACCCCCTAACAATGTGATAGACTAAAAGGTTGTTTTTTTTATAGATATGCATATGCACAGAGGGAGATGGCAGTTGGAAACAGCTGCTTGGCAGTTGGAAACAACTGTTATTTTATACAATACAACAAGGCTCACAGACAGGAACTGTCAAGACCTAGGTCCTGACATCACACTGTGGGAGGGGTTTCACCACAATTTCAGCCATACAGACTCCCCTGATGATCAATTCCAGAAAAGGTAAAGATTTCTTGTGGGAAAGTGGGTATCAGTTACTGATTGGGATAAAGTCAAATCCTTGGTTATAGTTTCTTTTAAGTGTGTCTTCAAGTTCCTTTATTAGGGAATTCATGCTGAATAGGGTAGACTGAGAACAACCTGGAGCTGTATTATGAGACAAGACCATCACCTTAGTAGACAGGAGCAAAGCATATATTTAAAGCATTCCTGAAGTGACATGATGAGATAAACATAGGTACATGTAGTGCTAGCCTTACTATAAAAATTGTCTTAAGTCCCTTTCAGTTTCAAAGTACAGGAAGGGTTAGAAAAAACGTGTGTTGTTATCTGTGCAAATGAGCTTCTGTTGAACAGGTTTCCTGAAAAGTAAATAGAAGCCAAAAGAGAATGTGAGAGAATGAGTTAGGCTTCTGTTAAAGTTTTAGTGCTAGAAAGTTCAAAGGGACATTACTTCTGTTTGTGTTAAAGATCAATAAGACAAATTTCTTACTTCTACTCCTTAGGAATTTGTTTTAAAATGAAATAGGTAGACTGAACATAAAAATATGATATCGAGTACTTTATTAGTTTTACCTAAAGTAAAACACATATAAATAATAATCTCATAAGTTTCACTGTGAATCCGGCCTAGTACATAGATACATTGATAAGGTTTGCTTTTATTTTCATAGTGAAAATGGAAGTACAGTTTCAAGTTTTCATTGTCTAGTGTGATGGGATAAATCATAGACATTTCTGTACTTCATGTGGTCTTTTGTCCCCATGGTTAAAGTAACGTTAAAACTACAAAATGGCTTGTGTGGTACTGTTGTATCATTTTTCCTAAACACATGTTTATGTATCCTTTAAATGCCTTCCTGACTACAGAACAACATCATTGCGGCTTTAATCATTTTGGAAATTAGGAGTGCAAATGGGCAAATGACACTTAATAAAGAGAGCTATCCACTGCAACTGTAAATTCAGCCTGATTTTATAGTAAAATTTTATTATAGTTGTCTACAGGCAGCACATTGCAGGACAGTCTTCGTAAGTTTTCAATAAATCTAAAAGTCCTACAAGAATAGTATAAATATTGCTGCAAGTAACTCTCATATGATGCTGAATCATAAATGTCATTGATCTAGTATAAATAGATTTGTGCAAAGCTTCATCCTCTACAGCACTGGCAAGAAAAGTATTTGATGCCCATGTCTACTTCCTTAAATTTGTCAGTAAATCACATCTTCCCTTTCGAGATGTATAGCCTTCGCTTGAGATATACATTTTCTACCTCCCATGTTTACCTAACAACATTTGCTCTCCCGTTACTTCATAATATATATTCACAGAAGCCTGGAGGAAACAAATTATACACAGATGAAGACCTGAGGACACATTCAATTTACTGCTGCATAGTAGTAAATTAAACTGCGTTTCCATGTCATTGACTTATGAGGGTCGTATTAGGAAACAATTTTCTAAACTCATATTAAGTTTAATGAGAATAACGTTGGTAAATAATAACAGAGTTCCCTGCTACTTCTGAGTGCAGATCTCAATTTTAAATGTATTATTGGGAGGAAGAGAGAACAGTAGCACTCCTTATACCTAGCTCTGCTCTAAGTTTTGTTTGTTAAGTGATAATACAGTAACAGTAGAGATATATAGTTTTCTCTTTTTTTTATTTGTTTATATCATTAACAAGAACCAGATACAGAAAATATAAGATAACAATCCAAACAAATTGCATAATGAAAGACTAGAGTAGAGGCTTGCCAGTCCTCTTGGGTTGACCAACCAGTGTGAGGAAAGCATTATAGATGGCCAAATACTATTGCATGCCCACCTTGTTGAGGAAAACACCCTATGGATAACAACAGTACTAGCATTACTCAAGGAACAGCTGAAATCTCTATTCCATGGATCTAGTTTTTTTTAACTTCCTCTGGTGGCCACAAGTAATATTACATACACAAACCGGTGGTCTGGTCTGTGCACTATGTATATAAAATGCTGGAACTTACATAACTATGCCCTCTTACATATTTTTTACATGTGTTTTATGAGCATAGTTAAAGTTATGTTTATGGTGAGCCATCCCGTTCTTCCACTCTCCTTTCCTTTCTACTCCCTTCCTTGTTCCCACTCTTCTTTGCTCTTTTCCTTCCATCATGTGCGGTCTGGTGTCACGTGTTCTTGTGGGCAGAAAGATGGATCGGGAAACCTCGTTCACCGGGAGGCGTTGCTGTGAAGTTCCCCGATCTATCGTCAGGTGAGTATTTAGCTTAAAAGGAGGTATTTACATATGTAATCTGACGGCATTTATGGCCTATTTATCTGGTAATGGTTGTCGGAATTTATTGTCTCCAGATGTTGTATAGGCATCATACCAGGTCATGACATTAGTCCATGCGTATCCCGTGTTTTTGCATATAATTAGAATTATGCAAGCTATTTTTGCTGGTCTGTAAACATGTGTAATATACACCAGTGCTAAAGTCTTATCTGTTGCAACAGGACAATCAGTTCTAACAAGAAGAGACAGTGTTGATTGTCTAGATGCTCACTTTTGATCTTGTCTACATATCTGTAGCTGTATTATGCTGTGGCTCGGGGCTCAATAAAATCCTGTTGTTACTTGTTCAGCTGATTTATGGAGCAAACTTAAATGACAGGAAAACAGGTGGTGAGACAACATGACAATTTCAGCAGGCGGCAAGCAACAGGAACAAAAACTCAATATTGCTGGTTGATTGTGATTAATGTTAACTTTCTAATTTGACTTTTACCACTCTCTATTTCAGGCATGATTAAGATCAGAGGTTTAAAGAGAATCTGTATTGTTAAAATCGCACAAAAGTAAACATACCAGTGCGTTAGGGGACATCTCCTATTACCCTCTGTCACAATTTCGCCGCTCCCCGCCGCATTAAAAGTGGTTAAAAACAGTTTTAAAAAGTTTGTTTATAAACAAACAAAATGGCCACCAAAACAGGAAGTAGATTGATGTACAGTATGTCCACACATAGAAAATACATCCATACATAAGCAGGCTGTATACAGCCATCCTTTTGAATCTCAAGAGATCATTTGTGTGTTTATTTCCCCCTGCAGCTATCTTCCACTGAAGTGTCAGGCTGTTTCTTCCTGCAGAGTGCAGACAGCTGTGCCTGTATGTAATTCCTCAGTATGTGAAAGCCCAGCCAGCTCAGAGGAGGATTTATCCAGCTTGTAAAAGATAATAGAACAGAGAGAAGCTGCACTAATCTAAATATCACACAGGCAGTGTGCAGAGAGGGGCCTGGATGGGGGAGTTCATAGCAGAACCACAACACTGAAGAACTTGGCAGCCTTCCAGACACAGGCCTGACAAGTCTGACAAGAGAGAGATAAGTTGATTTATTACAGAGATGGTGATAGTAGAACGTGCTGCAGTAAGCCAGAACACATTAGAATAGCTTTTGGAACTTGTAGGATGATAAAAAACAGGATGCAATTTTTGTTACGGAGTCTCTTTAAAGATTCTCTTACAAACACAGCATTACCCGATAATTGACCATCTTCACTGGCACCTAAAAAGGATAATAGTAAGGGGGTGACAACTGCAATAGGATACTAGGCAGTGGCTGAAGATGTCAAAAGCACGGGCAGTACGGACAGATATCTCTTGACATTTGCAAACAGCAACCGCATTTGTGTGGAAAAAATTAATGGATACGAAGTGATTGGTTCATAAAAAATATACGTTTTGAAATTAGAAATCTCTTTTTTTTCATAATGTCTCAAAATTGCTTTAAATTACGAAAACAAAAACAAACAAAAACAACCCCACAAAAACAAAACAAACAGTTGTCTAACAGGTTCCATATTTCTAATTCCTTCACTGTCACCTTATAATTGTCTATTTGTTATTTTGGGCCTATGAAATCTTTTTTTTTGGGATACTGCTGACCGTGGCACCATACTAATATATAAATGGGGTGTTGCAGAAGCCTCATCTTGGGGCAGCACAGGGAGAACCCTTTGGGATTATGGATGGCCCTGATTAGAAGAACTCATGGAGAAGCATGTGATCAGTTTGATCAGCTGATAGATTTGTAAGGTCCTGATTTGCAGTGATGACTTGTTTGACATATGATCTGGACCAGCAATTTAAAACCTTACAAATCTATCAGCCGGTCAAACTGATCACATGCTTCTCCTTGAGTTCTCCTAAGCAGGGCCATCCCTATTTGGGATATGCAATGTGTAAAGTTGTATAGTTTATTTAATATTACACATTAATTCATTCTATTTGTGATCGGCTGGTTTGGTGTGTGGTCTCAATGAGCTTGCATGGATGTTTTATAAACATTTTCCCTACCAAAAAACATTTTTAACAAGCAGTATCACTAGCTATTTGTTAGAGATCTCTGCAGCCATCACCTGGAACATAAAGCTCCATAACCAATGATCAGGAATAACCTTGTGAATACCCAATGCACACATTGGCACATGTGTATCTCTGCCAGGTGACTAGCTTCAAACAGCCAGAACAAAGACTTTGTTCAAGACTGGAAAAGAGACCCTGACATATTGTTAACACATAAGGGACTATCTACGCACCTGCTGAGTGCTGACTACTTATGCACATTTTGCTTTCATAGATTCTGGTCAGGCTAACCCCATCCCTTTCCTATTGCAGAATAGTTCTGCATGTAAACTCACTGCCCATACAGTTCTATGGACCTGTTCACAGTACTGCATTGTAACTGATCACATTATTCTAACTCGCTGCATGCAGGCTTTGTATTAAAATCTATGTCCAGCCTCCATTGCAGTTCACAGTCATTATAATGCATGCGTTATGCAACTGACTACTGTGAACCTAGACTCATTCCCTTTATTGTGACTTTATTCTTTAATATAGATAATCTTCATCACTTAGGTAAGGCTTTTGTAAGGCATAACTTAAAAAAAATCTGGCTTGGAATTATTAATGCAATGTGATTTCTCCCCATGTGCTAAATAAATCTTTACATCTTTTTGGATGTACCATCTCTGTATGATGGCTTTGTTAAAAGAACGTCAGAACTCAAATCTCTGCTGTGGTGAAATCATCCTATTTTCACCTGAAGAACAATGCAAAAATCAAGCACCTCATACCCCCAGAAGATCTGCCAACCTTAGTCCACGCCTTCATCACATCCCGACTGGACTACTGCAATGCTCTCTACACTGGCCTTCCAAAAAAGGTCTTGTACCGCCTACAGCTGATACAGAATACTGCTGCCAGACTGCTAACCAACCAACCCCGTCACTGCCACATAACGCCAGTCCTGCATTCCCTTCACTGGCTACCTATAGAATGGAGGGTCCTATTCAAGATCGGCCTACTGACATTTAAATCCCTGAATAATTTAGCCCCTGGATACATGAAAGATATGTTACAGCTGCGTAGCAATCCCCGCATTCTCAGATCCACAGGTTCTAATAATCTAGTCATACCCAGAGTCCACTTGGAAACTTTTGGTCCCAGAGCCTTCTGTTATGCTGCCCCTACGTTTTGGAACTCCTTACCTCAACAGATCAGGACAGCCCCATCCCTGGACGTGTTTAAATCCAGACTGAAAACCCACCTGTTCAGTCTGGCATTTGCAGAAATATAATTTTTGTTGTGTGAATACTCAGGGCCGGATTTCTGGGAAGCCGAAAGAGGCCGGTGCCTAGGGCGGGAACTTGCTAAGGGCGGGTGGGGAGCTACACACATTGTTACATACATTGTAGATACACATGGCAGGCACAGTCTCATCCACAGCCGCCCGCTTTGCTTTGCACACTGTAACCCGTCCTGAGTGTGTGCAGCAGGCGGCTAAGCAGAGACAAGACAGGAACAGAGAAGCGAGTTTGACCAGCTGATCTGACCAGCTGATGGTAACCTGCAGCGGGTCGCACAACAGTAGCTGGACGGAAGTCGCAGGGCGAGATCTCCCTGCACAGTTTAGGAGGGCTGCTCTCTCCCCTCCGCTGGGATAGAAAAGTAACCCCTTCAGGACTGGAGCTCACACGTGAGGGAAAGAAGCAGAGCTCTTCAGTGCAGCCTTTCCCTATGCAGATAAGAAAGGAGATATCAAGCTGCCTGGAGGAACAGATGTGCCTGCTGGGAATACCTTCTGCTGCTTCACTGTCCGAGTATGTGGTGACCTGACCCAATCCTCCTCCCCCACCCGACTCAAAACAGTATTAGATAGCTCCTTAGTTCTCTTCCTTCTCTGTAGTGACTGTCACCACAGCTCTAAGCATTCCCTTCCATCTCTATAGCAGGCAGCAGCACTACAACTGCCAGCATTCCCCTTCACCTATAGTGACACCACAGCTCCCAGCATTCCCTTCCACCTCTACAGCAGCACTACAACTGCCAGCATGCCCCTTCACCTATAGTGACACCACAGCTCCCAGCATTCTCTTACACCTCTACAGCAGCACTACAACTGCCAGCATGCATGCCCCTTCACCTATAGTGACACCACAGCTCCCAGCATTCTCATACACCCCTACAGCAGCACTACAACTGCCAGCATTCCCCTTCACCTGTAGTGACACCACAGCTCCCAGCATTCTCTTACACCTCTACAGCAGCACTACAACTGCCAGCATGCATGCCCCTTCACCTATAGTGACACCACAGCTCCCAGCATTCTCTTACACCTCTACAGCAGCACTACAACTGCCAGCATGCATGCCCCTTCACCTATAGTAACACCCCAGCTCCCAGCATTCTCATACACCCCTACAGCAGCACTACAACTGCCAGCATGCCCCTTCACCTATAGTGACACCACAGCTCCCAGCATTCTCTTACACCTCTACAGCAGCACTACAACTGCCAGCATGCCCCTTCACCTATAGTGACACCACAGCTCCCAGCATTCCCTTCCACCTCTACAGCAGCACTACAACTGCCAGCATGCCCCTTCACCTATAGTGACACCACAGCTCCCAGCATTCTCTTACACCTCTACAGCAGCACTACAACTGCCAGCATGCATGCCCCTTCACCTATAGTGACACCACAGCTCCCAGCATTCTCATACACCCCTACAGCAGCACTACAACTGCCAGCATTCCCCTTCACCTATAGTCACACCACAGCTCCCAGCATTCTCTTACACCTCTACAGCAGCACTACAACTGCCAGCATGCATGCCCCTTCACCTATAGTGACACCACAGCTCCCAGCATTCTCATACACCCCTACAGCAGCACTACAACTGCCAGCATGCCCCTTCACCTATAGTGACACCACAGCTCCCAGCATTCTCTTACACCTCTACAGCAGCACTACAACTGCCAGCATGCCCCTTCACCTATAGTGACACCACAGCTCCCAGCATTCCCTTCCACCTCTACAGCAGCACTACAACTGCCAGCATGCCCCTTCACCTATAGTGACACCACAGCTCCCAGCATTCTCTTACACCTCTACAGCAGCACTACAACTGCCAGCATGCCCCTTCACCGATAGTGACACCACAGCTCCCAGCATTCTCTTACACCTCTACAGCAGCACTACAACTGCCAGCATGCCCCTTCACCTATAGTGACACCACAGCTCCCAGCATTCCCTTCCACCTCTACAGCAGCACTACAACTGCCAGCATGCCCCTTCACCTCAATAGAGGCACCATAGCTCCCAGCATTCTCTTACACCTCTACAGCAGCACTACAACTGCCAGCATGCCCCTTCACCTATAGTGACACCACAGCTCCCAGCATTCCCTTCCACCTCTACTGCAGCACTACAACTGCCAGCATGCCCCTTCACCTCAATAGAGGCACCACATCTCCCAGCATGCCTCTCCTCCTCCTACATGTAGTTCTGGTCTCCTTCAAAGTGAATAGTGGTCCCTCAGAGCCTATGCAGAGTACTCTCCAACTCACAGCACTGTGCACTCACTCGTCCAACCAGCATGCACTCCCTCCATCTATGTGCTTCACCCTCACAGGGGCCTCATCTCCATGAACCGGCAGCATGTGAGTATGTACATGCCATCAGGTCAGGGCTATGAGGTGCCCATGAGGATGAAGCGCATAGATGGAGGGAAGGTATGCCGGTTGGACAGGTGAGTGCACTATGCTGCGAATACTTAGCAGGGGCACTGGTGACCACGATATGCATTTTGGGAGGCGTGTGTGGTTCGGCTGCTGGCTCTAGGGCGCTAGGCAATTGCCTAGTTTGCCCTTATGGAATCACCGTCCCTGGCTAACCCCTCCATTCTTACCTACTCCTGCCCCGGCTGACTTCTTCACCCAGAACACCACCCAGTTCTGATTACCCCCTCCATCCTTTATTTTATCATCTTGATTCCTGATCTCTCCTTACCCTAACCACCTCTTTAGTTCTAATTGCCCCTCTCCATCCTTATAAATCATTTCTCCAGATGACCCCTTCTCCCTGACTGCACCCTCAGTTCTAACTTTATACTCTTTATGCTCTGCAAGCTTGTGCTGATTTATGCAATAACACGAAAAACTGCATTGTGATGATGGTGTGCTGACCTAACTTAGTTTGCAGCACTGGAATGGTGGGATGTAACAAGATTTTTTTTAAGTAGTTTCCGTTATGGTTCGGTCTTTGCTGGGGAAAAAAGTTTGCGGCTTTAATTTGTATATTGGTGTGTGTGTGTGTGTGGGGGGGGGGGCTTGGTGGGGATGCCGTTAGTTGGGGGGCGGCTGATGACTGCTGGCCTAGGGCGGCAAAAAGTACAAATCCGGCCCTGTGAATACTTCATCCTACTAATTACTGAATCTGAGAGAGCCTAAGCGCTTTGAGTCCTATGGGAGAAAAGCGCTATAGAAATGTTATTGTATTGTATTGTATTGTATTGTATTGTCAAAGTGTACTACAAACTGTGAAATGAAACAGATTCTGAATGTGGGCTCTGTGTCACAGCTACACATTTGCTCCTGAGTTCTTCGGTCCTGCATTGATAAATCGGCCCCACTGAGTGGCAGAATGTGGTCACTTAATGAACAAAAATAGAATCTCAGCCACCATTAATGCTTCATGTGCTGGCAAAAGATAAGGAGCATAATCAGTAAAAACAAAAAAAGAGAAACGCTCTATGTTCAAATTTGGCAACACACTATAAATTATTTAAATGAAAATTCACTGTAATGAGGGACGTATCCCAAACAAAAGAAATAGCAATAAAAACATAAAAAACCCACAAGTGGCATTGGTGAAATTCTTGCATGTTTTGCAACCAATGATTAGTCAATAATTAATGAGATAGTTCACAGGAATACAAAAGCAAAAATGTGACATCGTATGAAAAAAATGCATTCAGTATATTTCAAACCTATAGGTCATAATTTATATGGAGTTTAGCAGAAAAAAGTAAAAATGCAACCGTACATACTGGTTAGATTAAGTGCGCTTACCAAGTCAGTATGTTAGGTCCAAGGTGCTCGTGTTAGAGGTAGGGGAAATAGCCTCTGCCACTGACAGTATAAGTGCCTCACTAGTATCGCGGCTACTTTCACTTCATCAGAGGGTCATTAGGAATTATTATTTATAGGTCCAGGATTTTAATACATGGTTTTGTATTACCATAAAATATAAACTACCTCATTAACCTCCCTGGTGGTAAGCCTGACCTACGTTCAGGCTAGTCGCCGGAGAAGATCGTATGGCCCCCCGGAGGTTTTTTTTAATAACATTTATTTTATATGCTTAAACTAGCACTTTGCTAGCTAAGCATGCCCCCCAAGTCCCTCCGCTCTCCCCCGATCGCCGCCGTTATACGTACCCCCCAGGGATCCCACGATGGCGCAGCCTCCCAATCAGCTCCAGGCTTCTCTATGGGGAGGATCGGGACTGCGCATGACATCATGACGTCAATGACATCATGTCCGATCGTCACCACAGCGATGACTGAAGCTACATGGTGAAGCTGCGGCTCTCGCAGGATCGCGGACGGGTAAATATTGACGGAAGCGATCGGGGGGATCACAGTGGTGCCGGGAGACTTGGGGGCCACAGTTAGCTAGCAAAGCGCTAGCTTAAGCAATTTATCCAACTTTTATTTAAAAAAAATCTTCCAACAGCATTTGAAACTGCGTACCGCCAGGGAGGTTACTTATAGATTAATCATTGTTTAGTTACAAATCATGTAAGAATTTTGCCAACACCACGTGTGGGTCTTTTATTGTTGTTTTCGCTATTTCTTTTGTTTGTATATGTCCCTCATTATCATCATTTATAGTGAGCTGATTGATTTTGAGGATAGAACTTTTCCCTTTTGATATTTTTTTTAACAACTCCTTTTTTTTGTGTGCAGAATTTGACAAGGATAATTACAACAAAACAAACAAAAGGCATAAATTGGAAATGTTGGTGAACAATAGAATGATAACACAAAGGATATCAACATCAATAAGGCCCCGTTCACACTTGCGGTTTGAGTCCGCAAGTGTCCGGGAGTCCGGGGGCCGCAAAGAGACCGTACGGGTCTCTGCGGTGGCCACAAGGCAGCACAAGTTCCGGATCCGGAATGTATCAGTTCCGGCTACAATAAAGTAGCTGGAACTAGATACATTGCAGTGGCAGAAAGGCACCGCAAGCATGGGGGATACCGGCGTGTAGTCCGGGCCCCGCAAGTGGCATAGGACCGGTGCTGGAAGCATCCGGTCCTATTGCCAGTGTGATGAGAAACATCTGTTTCTCATTGCACAGCATGGCCGCATGTTCGGGTCAGGATCCGGCCCGGGTGCGTGGGCCGGATGACCGGACCCAAAAAATAGCGCATGTTGGAAAAGTGTCCGGAGTCCGGATCCGATCCGGCTTCGCTCTGTACAGAATGGACGCATGTGTACGTCCGCATAGACTTTGCATTGCTATGCGGAACGTACATTCCGTTTGTACAGTATACGGTCCGGATCCGATCAGGCGAATCCGGACAGCGAACGCTAATGTGAACCAGGCCTTAGGTATCTTGTGGTCAGGTAATGAGCACCTGAATTTGGTCATGTCATTTGGAGAACATCCTGAAGGAGGATATTAACCTCCTTGCCGGTTATCCCGAGCTGAGCTTGGGGTAACCTGCGAAAGGAGGATTGCTCTGGCCCTGCTGGGCCAATTTTCGCAATTTTTTTTCTACACGCAGCTAGCACTTTGCTAACTGCGTGTAGTATGCGATCGCTGCCGCAACCGATTTGCTGCTACCCGCCGCGCCGCCCCCCCAGACCCCTTGCGCAGCCTGGCTAATCAGTGCCAGGCAGCACTGAGGGGTGGAGTGGGACTCCCTCTGACGTCCCGACGTCCATGACGTCAGTGACGTCATGGCGACGGGGGAAGCCAAGCAGGAAATCCCGATTTCCTGCTTGCACAGATTGCCGGAGGCGATCGCAGTGGGTGGGGGGATGCTCAGCGGCTATCATGTAGCTAGCGCTACTGGTGGTGATACATAAAACACACTTATAATCTTGGGACATTACTAAAAGTCCAGCTGCAAGGATAGTCATTAGAAGCAACACACTCATATGGCATCATTCTGTCTTCTACTCCTACTGTCACACTAGCAGCATGGTACAAGGCAGCAGAACTTGACTGGTTCATAGTTCTGGCCTTCCTACACCCAGTGTGACTACTTCTATGCAGGAAATTAAGCAGCACATTATTAAACATAATCAACCGCCCATAGGAGGTAGACTTAAAATGCATTTATTCATTATTTTTTTAATACAGACCTGGATTTCTTAAACTGTCCTACAAATTTCATCCTGAGAATGGCCATGCCGAATAATGCTCGAGCATGGAATATATAGCTCTCTGACTTTATGCAGTTTTTAGTCATTTTGTTTGCAAATGTGTGGAAGATTTAAATAAAAGGCGCTGCAGCCACTGGTTTTCACCTGGTGATTACTTGGTAATAAAATACATGTATTTACAAAACAGAAGTGTTTGCTGCGGTCTGCGGCTGCTGCTCTGCAATGTCCTTGCCTCAAATGTGACACATTCAAAACTGTTTAAAGAGAACCAGAGATGAAGCAACCTCATGTATTTTACCTTATAAATCAGTGGGAACATGACAGTAAACACCTAATCTGCTCTTTGTTACATTGTTCTCTGTTTAATTTGCCCGTTATCACCTCTAAGATAAGAATCCCGACTAAGCAGTCGGTCTGGCTTTGCTACAGAATAATTATAGCTGAGACTGTGTTCTTTGCTGTCTTCAAGTCCAAGCCTGCCCCCTGCTGGCTTTGCTCAGGAATCATTATAGCTGAGTCATTATAGCAAAGCCAGAATTAGTGTTGGGCGAACATCTAGATGTTCGGGTTCGGGCCGAACAGGCCGAACATGTCCGCGATGTTCGGGTGTTCGACCCGAACTCCGAACATAATGGAAGTCAATGGGGACCCGAACTTTTGTGGTTTGTAAAGCCTCCTTACATGCTACATACCCCAAATTTACAGGGTATGTGCACCTTGGGAGTGGGTACAAGAGGAAAAAAAAATTTAGCAAAAAGAGCTTATAGTTTTTGAGAAAATCGATTTTAAAGTTTCAAAGGGAAAACTGTCTTTTAAATGCGGGAAATGTCTGTTTTCTTTGCACAGGTAACATGCTTTTTGTCGGCATGCAGTCATAAATGTAATACATATAAGAGGTTCCAGGAAAAGGGACCGGTAATGCTAACCCAGCAGCAGCACACGTGATGGAACAGGAGGAGGGTGGCGCAGGAGGAGAAGGCCACGCTTTGAGACACAACAACCCAGGCCTTGCATGAGGACAAGAAGCGTGCGGATAGCATGCTTTGTACCACCATGCAGTCATAAATGTAATAAAGATAAGTGGTTCAATAAACAGGGACCACGCGGCAACGCTAACCCAGCAGCAGCACACGTGATGGAACAGGAGGAGGCGCAGGAGGAGAAGGCCACGCTTTGTGAGACACAACAACCCAGGCCTTGCATGAGGACAAAAAGCGTGCGGAGAGCATGCTTTGTACCGCCATGTAGTCATAAATGTAATAAAGATAAGAGGTTCAATAAACAGGGACCACGCGGCAACGCTAACCCAGCAGCAGCAGCAGCAGCAGCACACGTGATGGAACAGGAGGAGGCGCAGGAGGAGAAGGCCACGCTTTGTGAGACACAACAACCCAGGCCTTGCATGAGGACAAAAAGCGTGCGGATAGCATGCTTTGTACCGCCATGTAGTCATAAATGTAATAAAGATAAGAGGTTCCATAAACAGGGACCGGCAACGGTAACCCAGCAGCAGCAGCAGCAGCAGCAGCACACGTGATGGAACAGGAGGAGGCGCAGGAGGAGAAGGCCACGCTTTGTGAGACACAACAACCCAGGCCTTGCATGAGGACAAAAAGCGTGCGGATATAGCAGCAATGCTTTTTGCCGCCATGCAGTCATAAATGTAATACAGATGAGAGGTTCAATAAACAGGGACCGGAAACGCTAAACCATCCCAGATGTTCATCGGTCATGTTACTTGGTTGGGGTCCAGGAGTGTTGCGTAGTCGTTTCCAATCCAGGATTGATTCATTTTAATTTGAGTCAGACGGTCTGCATTTTCTGTGGAGAGGCGGATACGCCGATCTGTGATGATGCCTCCGGCAGCACTGAAACAGCGTTCCGACATAACGCTGGCTGCCGGGCAAGCCAGCACCTCTATTGCGTACATTGCCAGTTCGTGCCAGGTGTCTAGCTTCATGCCCGGTTTCAGGTCCAGCGGTGCCAGCCACAAATCCGTCTGTTCCTTTATTCCCCTCCAAATTTCCTCCCCTGTGTGCTGCTTATCCCCAAGGCAGATCAGCTTCAGCAACGCTTGCTGACGCATGCCAACAGCTGTGCTGCACTGCTTCCACGATCCTACTGCTGCTGGTGCTGGGTTAGCGTTTCCGGATGAGGTACAGCTTTGAGATGCGTTGGAGGAGAAGGAGTCAGAGAGGTAGGTGCTGCTGTTGTTATCCAGTGGGAGGGACGGCGGTGCAGCTGTTTGCGGCGTGGGCAACACCCGCGCCGTAGCAGGTGAGGAATCACTGCCAGGCTCCACAAGGTTCACCCAGTGCGCGGTAAGGGAGATGTATCGACCCTGGCCGAACGCACTTGTCCAGGTGTCAGTGGTGAGGTGAACCTTGCAGGCAACGGCATTCTTCAAGCTTCGGGTTATTTAGCTGACCACGTGCTCATGCAACTCAGGCACTGCAGAGCGCGCAAAGTGGTAGCGGCTGGGAACCACGTAACGTGGGATGGCCACTGACATCATGCCCTTGAAGCTGTTTGTCTCCACCACTCGATATGGCAGCATTTCGCAGGCCAGAAGCTTGGCTATGCTGGCTGGCTGTTACTGCCACGGCCCGCGGGTCATTTGCTGGCAATTTCCTCTTGTGCTCAAACATCTCAGAGACAGACAACTCAACCGTAGCACTGCACACCGAAGGGCTGTTGGTTGTTGTGTTTGATGAACACTGGGAGACCTCAAGAGCACTAGTCCGGAAAGTGACAGTGTCAGCATCGTCTGATGTTTGTGAATGTTGTGAACCACGCAATGGCTGGGCTACTGCTGCTGCTGAGGCGGGTCTGGTGGTGAGTCTGGTGAACCCAAGGGAGGCAGTGTTGCTGGTGGTACGGTGGTACCCTGTCCTGCCGCGTTTGCCCACAGAGTGGGATGTTTGGATAGAATGTGGCGGCTCATGCTGGTGGTGGAGAGGTTGTTAATACTTTTCCCCCTGCTCAGGCGGGTCTTGCACACCTTGCAAATCGCCATGGTAACATCCTCAGTGCAGTCTTCAAAGAAAGCCCAGACTTTAACTGGCTGAGGACTCGGACCTCGTGCGTGATGTGCTGGTGCTGCTTAACCCACTGCTGGACGCTTGAGAGGTCATCCAAGTAATTATCTGGTCCTGTTCTTTTGGATCTGTGAGGGTTGTTGTCCTGGACAACATGGGCAGTATTGAGTGGGTTTTCTTGGGTGCTCCCCTGTGGCCTGTACGTGAACCGTCAGGGGAAACACCTCTTCCCTTGCCCCTCCCTCTTTCACCGGATTTCTTCCTCATTTCACTTAAAGTACACGCTGACTGGCAGCAGTACAGTGGCAGTACAGAAATGCTATACAGTGGTGGGTGAGCGGTGTACCACTATTGTCAGCAGTGACACAGAGCACAATGCTATACAGTGGCGGGTGAGCGGTGTACTACTGTTCCCAGCAGAATCAGAGTGGCAGTAAACAATGGTATATAGTCTGGCTGAGCGGTGTACACAGAGTGTCAGTAAACAATGGTATATAGTCTGGCTGAGCGGTGTACACACAATGCTATATAGTCTGCTATATAGTGTCAGTAAACAATGGTATATAGTCTGGCTGAGCGAGCGGTGTACTACTGTTCCCAGCAGAATCAGAGTGGCAGTAAACAATGGTATATAGTCTGGCTGAGCGGTGTACACAGAGTGTCAGTAAACAATGGTATATAGTCTGGCTGAGCGGTGTACACACAATGCTATATAGTCTGCTATATAGTGTCAGTAAACAATGGTATATAGTCTGGCTGAACGAGCGGTGTACTACTGTTCCCAGCAGACACAGAACAGTACACAGAATGCTATATAGTGTGGCTGAACGAGCGGTGTACCACTGTTCCCAGCAGACACAGAACAGTACACAGAATGCTATATAGTGTGGCTGAACGAGCGGTGTACCACTGTTCCCAGCAGACACAGAACAGTACACAGAATGCTATATAGTGTGGCTGAACGAGCGGTGTACTACTGTTCCCAGCAGACACAGAACAGTACACAGAATGCTATATAGTGTGGCTGAACGAGCGGTGTACCACTGTTCCCAGCAGACACAGAACAGTACACAGAATGCTATATAGTGTGGCTGAACGAGCGGTGTACCACTGTTCCCAGCAGACACAGAACAGTACACAGAATGCTATATAGTGTGGCTGAACGAGCGGTGTACTACTGTTCCCAGCAGACACAGAACAGTACACAGAATGCTATATAGTGTGGCTGAACGAGCGGTGTACCACTGTTCCCAGCAGACACAGAACAGTACACAGAATGCTATATAGTGTGGCTGAACGAGCGGTGTACTACTGTTCCCAGCAGACACAGAACAGTACACAGAATGCTATATAGTGTGGCTGAACGAGCGGTGTACTACTGTTCCCAGCAGACACAGAACAGTACACAGAATGCTATATAGTGTGGCTGAACGAGCGGTGTACTACTGTTCCCAGCAGCGACACACAATGACTGGGGGGGACCCTGGCTAGCGTGGCTGGAGCGCGAACTACCCTGCCTGCCTACCCAAAGCTAAACCCACAGACAAATGGCGGAGATATGACGTGGTTCGGGTATTTATTTACCCGAACCACGTGACAGTTCGGCCAATCAGAGCGCGTTCGGGTCCGAACCACGTGACCCGTTCGGCCAATCACAGCGCTAGCCGAACGTTCGGGGAACGTTCGGCCATGCGCTCTTAGTTCGGCCATATGGCCGAACGGTTTGGCCGAGCACCGTCAGGTGTTCGGCCGAACTCGAACATCACCCGAACAGGGTGATGTTCTGCAGAACCCGAACAGTGGCGAACACTGTTCGCCCAACACTAGCCAGAATCAATGCTCAGTCCGGGATTCTTATCTCAGCTAGATAACAGACACTTTTAGCAGTGAGGATGGAACAGAGAGCATGGTAAATGTTTTCTCTAATGTTCCCACTGATTTCTATGGTAAAATACACAAGGGTGCTTCGTCTCTGGTTCACTTTAACCAAAGTAAACCAAAGTAGTAATTGACAGTTATTACTGATGTTGATGGCGGCCAAGTTGCCATGCCTGTTTCTCTCTCTCTGACATTAGATTAAAGGGTCAACAGTTAGGGCCACTACAAAGTGATGCGAATGCGGCTACCTAGCCGCATCGCATCACTTTCGCCGCCGGCCGCATCACTTCCGCATCTCTCGATGCGGAAGTCAATTGAGGAGATGGGACGCGGCTGCGGGTGGATGCGGCCGTGCGAGAAACTACAGCTTGCTGCAGATTCTCAAATCGCTCCACATAACATGCACGCAGTGGAAACTCTTCCATTGCTGTGCATGTGTTTCAGCACACCTGCGGTGCGATGCAACTATGTAGCCGCATTGCACCGCTCCTAATAGCCGCATTGCACCGCTCCTAGTGGAAACGGGCCCTTATGGTATTTAGACTAATATGTTTTATGAATTGTAAGGCAGTATATGAAGCAGTCCATACTTAGAGCTGCTAATTGCATATTATTTAACAGTCAAACTAGAAGTATCCATATATCTTTTATCAAACAATATATGACCTCAGAAGATCCTTCCTCCAGCTGCATTGCCAATGTGCTATTATCTGCATGTCAGGACAAGTCCAAATACTCAACCATTTTGCCATCTCTGCACGGCATTAAAGGGCAACTAAAGCGAGAGGGATATGGAGGCTGTCATATTTATTTCCTTTTAAGCAATACCAGTTGCCTGGCTCTCCAGCTGATCCTCGCCCTCTAATACTTTTAGCCATAGACCCTGAACAAGCATGCAGCAGATCAGATGTTTCTGACATTATTATCAGATCTGATAAGATTAGCTAATGCTTGTTTCTGGTGTTATTCAGACACTACTGCAGCCAAATAGACCAGCAGCGCTGTCAGGCAACTGGCATTGTTTAAAAGGAAATTAATACGGCAGCCTCCATATTTTTCTCACTACAGTTGTCCTTTAAAATGAGTTCCGGTACACCGTTAAAATGAGGAACAGAACATTATTTTTCAGTGCGCTGTTCTTTTCTGTGTTAACTATTGAATGAAAGTTCTCTTCGGTTCTGCGTATCATAGACTGTAAATCTGTTTCTTTCTTTATATGGATATCCTATTTAAAATTGACACGTGACCATCAAGCCTCACTGTATCTCAATCTTGAAGAAGGAAAATCAACAAGGGTAAAAATGAGCTCTCTGACTGGATCAAGGTATCACCATCCTCTATCTAGTAATTAGAGCAGTTAATGCTCTTCAAAGTAAGAAAAGAACACAAATCCCTTTTTATTGCAAATATAGAATTTACAATAATTACTTCCACATCATAATCTCATTTCTAAATAGGAGGTAAAATCTCCTTTCTTTCATAAGCAGTTCATATCTCCATTGTGGCGACTCAGGGATACAAAATCCATCTGCCAAGCACCTATATGGTTCTTCAGTGTATTTACAGATGTTAATTAGACCGCCTGTAAGTCATCTCTTCTCCAAGTTAAAGAGGAACTCCAGTGAAAATAATGTAGTAAAAAAGTGCTTCATTTTTTACCATAATTATGTATAAATGATTTAGTCAGTGTTTGCTCATTGTAAAATCTTTCCTCTCCCTGATTTGCATTCTGACATGTATTACATGGTGACATTGTTACAGGCAGGTTATGTAGCTGCTCCTAGCTGTTTTGGCTGTTAGAGACAGCTGTAAGCCGCTATTCCCTGTCTGTGAACATTGTTACATTGTGGCAGTTTGTCCAGATAACCGCGGTACTCAGAGCTTCTTGTGGGAGGGGTTTCAGCACAAAATCAGTCATACAGCGCCCCCTGATGGTCTGTTTGTGAAAATCATTATATTTCTCATGTAAAAGGGGATATCAGCTACTGATTGGGATAAAGTTCAATTCTAGGTTGGAGTTTCTCTTTAAAGCTTTGTGCATATGGTAGATGGTTCTAGGGCAAGATGACGGGTTGGGGCCACCACTGCTGAAAATCTAGCATGTGTCCAAGCAACGGCCAGTGATCTGCCCAGTGGATCATCTCTCCTTCTGAACATGCCACTCTGTGTCGCTCTGTTGCTCTTATCCCACCCTCCATAGCAACATAACTTCACCCCAAACTATAACCCAAGGGATTCAGTGCTGAGTGCAGTAGGCGATAGTCCTTGTACATGTGTAAAAGGCTCACGACGGCCCAGTGCCCTAATCATCTCTTGTCAATATAATTGCCTGTTTTGTGCCTATTCAACATTTTAGTAGTACCTCTGATTCCTTTAGACCTATCTATGTAAAAAGCACTCAAACAAATAAAACATCCCCCCAACACCCACAGAGAAAAAATCTAAATGTTACCCACTCAATCCTTGTCCAACAACATCTCCCATGTGTCATCCGTAGGGGCCTTCTTGTGATCTTGACCTCTTCACACCACACGCTACTGACAGAAGGGACCCCTGGCAAAAGCATCTTTAGATTTCCTGCTGAGGCTTCTTATTGGTCAATTTACCTGGACCAATGAGAATCCCTCCTTGGGATGATTCTGATTAATCAGATCAGTGGATTGATAAGAAGCGCCAGAGGCACAATAAAAGATGCTTTAAAATGGCAGCCCCATCTCATCCAGGATTTTCAAGAGGGATGGGGGGGATTCCTTAAAGGTCTCCCTCTGCCACGCACAATACAGTATCATTATATGGTAGGATATCATGCTGGGTACACATAATGCAATTTCCCATCCGACTGACAGGATCTTAGCAATTGTTTCCTAAATGTCTGATAACAGGATCGATCAGGAGCAGTTTGGATACAGATAATAATGAGGACAGCCAACACTGCTAATGAAGGGGAAAGTGAAGCATTCACACAGCAGGGCACAGGGCTGTGCTCATACCTGACTCTATTAAGTTCCCCAGAGCTGCTCCATGCTCTGTACATACACTGCTGCTCCATGCTCTGTACAGATGCTGTTGCTCCATGCTCTGTACAGACGCTGCTGCTCCATCCAAAGTCAACTGTAGACGGAAAAGAAAGGGGGCAGTGCTGTGAGCTGCAGGATGCCTGCAGATGCTCTGGTGTCTCAACTTGTGCCTGTCCCCAAACACTGCACTGGTCTGAGGGGGGATCCTGGGCAGCTGTAATCCCCCCTGCCGCTGCGCTTGCCTATGTCATCATATCTTGATGCTATCTGGAACTGGTACTGTTCAGCACACCTTTGCACTGGAGACAATGGCACCACAACAATTTATTTAGATTGTTGCAGTAGTGGTGTGTCAGACACGCACTGACCATTCAAAATTCAGTGACCTACTTCCTGTCCAGCAGGGAGCACTTCACTGAGTGAGAGGTGGAGATATGCAAATCTCCCTGTCGGTGCTCTCTACCGCAGGGTGATTTAAGCACTAAATGGTGCGGTGCGATTGTCCTGCGGCCGACTCTCCTGCTGCAGGACAATCACACCGCAACATGTGTGCAACTAGCCTTAAGTGTGTTTACTTAAAGAGAAACTCCGACCAAAAATTGAACTTTATCCCAATCAGTAGCTGATACCCCCTTTTACATGAGAAATCTATTCCTTTTCACAAACAGACCATCAGAGGGCACTGTATGACTGATATTGTGGTGAAACCCCTCCCACAAGTAACCCCTCCCACAAGAAAAGTTTGAACTTTTGTCAGTTTCCTGTCTGTGAACCTTGTTGCAATGTGGGAAATAACTGTTTACAGCTGTTTCCAACTGCCAAAAACCATGCAGGAGCTACATCACCTGCCACCAGTAAAATGTTCAGTGGAGTTCCTCTTTAAGGCTGGTTGCACTTATGGTGCTGTGCAATTTTCCATATAATGGTATTCTAAAAAAAAAGCATACTTATTCTGAAGTGTATTTCAGACAGACGCATAAGGCTAGAGGCAGACACATACATACAGTATTTTGCTCTTTTAATTAATGTAAAGATCAGCAACAAGTTACACCTTAATAACCACAGGCTTTCAGGCATATGTGTGAGAGAGTCTATGGCTGTGCACCATTGCAGAAAGAACATTCTTTCCATTTATAGTATGATCAATATTCAAGCTCCATTATAGGTTTTCCTTACTATGCCCTCAATGCGCTCTATTCATAGTTCTGCTCTTAGCACAGTTTGGCCTCTGAATGCATTTATGTTCCTGATACCTCCAGCCCATCATTGACTGGTTTGCAATTTCCACCATTTCTTTAGCTGCTAATTTCAGCACTACATTTAGTTTTTAAAGGGACTCCGAGCTCTGAAAAAAAAGGAAAGTTGTACTCACCAGGGGCTTTTTCCAGCCCAGTGCTGGTCGGGAGGTCCCACGCCGGCGTCCTGGCTCCTCTCCTTCTCCCCGCTCCGTAATGGCTGGCAGGCCGCAGCCCGGGCGACACTCTCCCGAGTGTCGGGCTGCTTCTTCCGCATATGACGCGGATTACATCACACGCCGGCCGCCTCGCGTCATCACGGCGGCCGGCGTGAAAGTACTGCGCATGCGCGCTTTGTTCGCGCATGCGCAGTACTTTCACGCCAGCCGCCGTGATGACGCGAGGCGGCCGGCGTGTGACGTAATCCGCGTCATATGCGGAAAAAGCAGCCCGACACTCGGGAGAGTGTCGCCCGGGCTGCGGCCTGCCAGCCATTACGGAGCGGGGAGAAGGAGAGGAGCCAGGACGCCGGCGTGGGACCTCCCGACCAGCACTGGGCTGGAAAAAGCCCCTGGTGAGTACAACTTTCCTTTTTTTTCAGAGCTCGGAGTCCCTTTAACTCAGACTGCTTATGAGTGTCCAGTACTGTAGTTATTGCTATATTTCCATTTCTAACACAATTTCTAACGTGAACTAAACTACACCATAAAAAATATTCGATTTTATACACAACACACTTAGATTTTATTGTTTATGCAGCATAACTGCGCTGCGTTATATGTTGGTGCTTTATAAATACAATAAATAAAAAAATAAACAATAAATAAATAAATATTTTTTAATCTTAGATCTCTATTACATACACATGATATATTATAGATTCTTTAAAGGCCACATAGGCTGCCGCCTTGGGTGTCTGCTGACCAAGGTTGCAGATAGACGTGTATGTGTTGATGAATATGAGGGGACTGCAAATTAACAATAATAATAATGCTCACGTTTGTACAGCACTTTTCTCCTGTCAGTGTCAAAGCACTCTTGAGAGGTGCAACCACTAAGGGCGCGCTCAATAGGCTACACTGCAGCGTTAGGGAGTTTGCCCAAGGACTCCTTACTGAATGGTTACTGACTTACAGAACAAAAACAGCCAAGATCTGTTTACAGATATTCTACTTGCTTCTCGCCGTGCCTGTTTTAAATGCCCTGCTGGTCTCTTTGGCTGAATCAAACACCTGAAACAAGCATGCAGCTAATCCTGTCATACCTCAGTCAGATGCATCTAATCTACATGCTTGTTCTGGTTATATTCCTAAATGTATTAGATCCAGATAATCAGCAGGACAGC
Source organism: Hyperolius riggenbachi (assembly GCF_040937935.1). NCBI lineage: Eukaryota > Metazoa > Chordata > Amphibia > Anura > Hyperoliidae > Hyperolius > Hyperolius riggenbachi. The sequence continues at coordinate 233,388,488 of NC_090647.1, forward strand.
CAGGCAATTTGCATTGTTGAAAAGGAAATAAATATGTCAGCCTCCATATCCCTCTCAGTTCAGGTGTCCTTTAAAGGAATACTTACTTAAAGAGGAACTTCAGTGAAAATAATATAATAAAAAAAAGTGCTTTATTTTTACAATAATTATGTATAAATGATTTAGTCAATGTTTGCCCATTGTAAAATCTTTTAAATCCCTGATTTACATTCTGACATTTATTACATGGTGACATTTTTACTGTTGGCAGGTGATGTAGCTGCTGCATGCTTTTTTGGTAGTTGGAAACAGCTGTAAACAGCTATTTCCCACAATGCAACAAGGTTCACAGACAGGAAACTGCCAGGAGTACCACGGTCCTCAGAGTTTCTTGTGAGAGGGGTTTCACCACAATATCAGTCATACAGCGCCCCCTGATGGTCTGTTTGTGAAAAGGAATAGATTTCTCATGTAAAAGGGGGCATCAGCTACTGATTGGGATAAAGTTCAATTTTTGGTCGGAGTTTCTCTTTAAGTAAAATGAAAATTATTTTAACTTACCTGGGGCTTCTTTCAGTCCTCTGGGGTCGTCTCGTGCCGCGGTGTCCACCTGATTCCCGCGCAATGCTGGCCCATCACCACACAGTCACCGGCTACTGCGCATGCATGGCCCCGAGCTGCACACACTCTGATCCCGCTCCCGCTCTGAGCAGTAGCTATTTTTTGTGCTCCCAGCTACGGGACGTGGTTAGGGTCCACGCGGCTTGGGGCCCCACATGCGCAGTATCTGGCGACTGGCTCTAATGGGCCAGCTTTGTGGAGGTCGCCGCTGCTGGCCAGAGGGAATCAGGAGGACACTCTGGGCACAGGATAACTCCAAGTAACCCTGAGACCCGATAATGGAAAGATTTGATACTTACCCGTCCTTTGCTGTCCTCCCAAGTTGCTCAGTTCAGCCATAATCAGCCCTCGTAACTTGTTCAATCGCGCCAATCGGGCTCTTCTGTGCATGCGGGGAAGGGCCGTGCATGCGCAGAAGATCCTGACAGACACGACTGAGCCAGATTACTGAGGTTGATTGCGGGAGAACGGAGGCACTCGGTAGGACTGTGAGAGACTCAGCGATGCTCAAGTATCAAATCTTTACATTATCATGTCTCAGGTACACTTTAAAGAGAAACTCCGACCAAGAATTGAACTTTATCCCAATCAGTAGCTGATACCCACTTTTACATGAGAAAAATAATGATTTTCACAAACAGACCATCAGGGGGCGCTGTATGACTGATTTTGTGCTGAAACCCCTCCCATAAGAGGCTCTGGTACCGTACGGTACTCTGGGCAAACTGTCACAATGTAACAATGTTCAGACAGGAAATAGCTGTCTGTTAAAGCCAGACCAGCTAGAAACAGCTCCATAATCTGCCCACAGTAACAATGTCTCCATGTAATACAAGTCAGAATGTGAATCTGGGAGAGGAAAGATTTTACAATGAGCAAACACTGACTAAATCATGTATACATAATTATTGTAAAAATGAAGCACTTTTTTTATTACATTATTTTCACTGGAGTTCCTCTTTAAGTATTCCTTTAAAGGAGAACTGAAGAGAGAGGTATATGGAGGCTGTCATGTTTATTTCCTTTTAGACAATACCAGTTGCCTGGCAGCCCTGCTGATCCTCTGCCTCTAATACTATTAGCCATAGCCCCTGAACAAGCATGCAGCAGATCAGGTGTTTCAGTGGTTCAGACTTATAAGTCTGATCTGACAAGACTAGCTGCATGCTTGTTTCTGGTTTTAATCAGATACTACTGCAGAGAAATAGACCAGCAGGGCTGCCAGGCAACAGGTATTGATTAAAAGGAAATAAACAGGACAGCCTCCATATACCTCTCTCTTCAGTTCCCCTTTAAGGCACTGAATTTCATTACCGGTACACATGCATTTTAATCAGCAATATAAAACTGAATGACAGAAAATTAATGCATATATTATCAGGGAGAAGTGTGACCAGGCATCTATATTTACTGTAAAGTATAAGAATGAATGAGTTTTGCATATAAAACATGTAAATTATGAAAGTCTCCATGGCTTGGTTTTTATTGAAATTCTTATTTGTAATTCTGATCTTTCTCTTGTCACAGGGTATCAGGGCTGGTGCACACCAAAACCCGCTAGCAGATCAGCAAAATGCTAGCAGATTTTTAAACGCTTTTTTTTATTTTTCTATGGCGTTTTGCTAGCGTTTTGCGGATTGCTGCTGCGGTTTTCAGTATAGTAGATTTCATATATTGTTACAGTAAAGCTGTTACTGAACAGCTTCTGTAACAAAAACGCCTGCAAAACCGCTCTGAAGTGCCGTTTTTCAGAGCGGTTTGCGTTTTTCCTATACTTAACATTGAGGCAGAAACGCATCCGCAATCCAAAAAATGCCTCACCCAGGCATTTTTCGTTTCTGCAAAACGCCTGCCGCTCTGGTGTGCACCACCCCATTGAGATACATTGACCAAGCAGATCCGCAGCCGCAAGCGGATCTGAAAACGCCCAAAAAGCCGCTCGGTGTGCACCAGCCCTCATTGCTAGACTTTGTGACCCCCTTGGATCCAATAAAATAAGTGACCTACATCAGTGTTTCTCAACATTTTATTGGTATGTACCCCTTTTAAAACCCTTTACTCACCAAGTACCCCCTAGCATAGTAAACATTATCACAAGTACCCCTTGACAACTATATATTTAATAGTAGCACATGATAATTGGTTCTAAACAATTTCCAAGCATTTACTATTGCTATTAATTAGTTGAAACACTTATTTGGTGTTGTCTAAATAAGATTTAATATTTTCTAAAACTCTAAATTTGTTATTCTTTGTTAAATATATGAAGCCTGAGTACCCCCTGGAACCGTCAGAAGTACCCCCTGGGGTACGCGTACCACACGTTGAGAACCTAGGACCTACATAATGGGTAGCTGTTTCCCATAGTTACGCAGTTAATGGTAAGGAATGGGAACCACCCACCTAATTATACAAAGGAGGACACCATGACATTATAACAGTTAAGGTTCAGTTTTGTTTGTGTGTCCTTGATTACAGAAGAGAAGTTTAAATAATAAGGCCTGTTTTTCGCTGTGTTACTAATCATTTTCTTTGTATGTAAAGATGGAGATTTTTAGCAGAGACACTGCACACTCTTTATTTTGCTAAAAAAAAAGTAGCAAAAATAATAAGTGCAATTTTCTCTGCTAGATGAATACATTTTAAGATAAAACGGTTTTGCAGCCTATGTGAAAAGACATTTACTCATCTCTCGATGGAGTCATTTGTTAAGTGATTTAAACCAATGTTTAAATAATTTATTTTTTACATTTTTGTTATGATTAAAAAACAATTAAAAAAAGAAGGATGTCGCCACCAAACCTTATTAACCTCTTATCGCCTATGCAGGCTGATTTCACCCTGGAAGTGGAACTCAGTGAGTATTGTGTTCCCTAAGTAATTAGACTACACAGTTCTTACCTTTGTGGGTACCATGCAAAGGAAGGAGGGGCAGTAAAAATGGTCCATTGGTTTCCTATGCTAAGGAGGAGGGGTTCTTCCCTATCTCCATGGTGTACCAATATTGGGGTTCTTATGATGGAATTTTTAAGCCTCATATGATAATAAAGTGGCTCCTGGATATTCACTCCCTGCCAGGAAAGTAACAAGGATACATTAGTACCATATTACCAACTACTCCATTCTTTATAGTCTTCTGGGGTCTTTGCAATGTCTTGATTGCAGAGCCTTGCAGCACTCATCTGCTATGCTAGCCATTTCAGTGAATGCTATAATACAGGCCAGTTTCTCTAAAGGTGCCCAATAGATAGTACAATTTTGTAGTTTTTTTCTGATTAAAGGAATATTATCAATACCCAAGTGTTCAAAATGACAATGGACAAATAATGTCTAAGTATGTAGACATCCATGGCTACAATTACTAGGTTATGCCTAATGATGTTGATCCAGGGATTTTATCTGATTGCCATCTGGAGTCAGGAAGGAATTTTTCCCTTTAGGGGCTAATTGGACCATGCCTTGTGGGTTTTTTTTCGCCTTCCTCTGGATCAACAGGGGTATGTGGGGGACGGGCTGGAGTTGTACTTTGTACTGGTTGAACTCGATGGACGTATGTCTTTTTTCAACCAAAATAACTATGTAACTATGTAGCTGTGTAAACATTTTCCTACCTTTCATGTTAAATATCAGAGGCAAAATCTTTAATTCATTGTGTGTAGATTTTAGCTACGTTTGGAATGTCTCATTTGCAGAGGTATGAATCTCTGCAGTCTGACATGCTAAGAACAGTGTAATATTGAAGCAGATTATTTGAAAACAGGTATCAGGTTTCACACACTGCAGTATTTTACAAATGTTTATGTTGCACATAAGATACATTTCCTCTGCTCTCTGTGAGAGAAAGCTCTGCCTGTCTCTGACTGAGCACTCTGCACACAGAGTTAACTGATACTCTATGAGGGAATTCCCCCCTCCCCTCATGGCTGAGTCTGCCGTCAAAATTGCCGTCAGAAAAATGTGAAATAAATTAGATAACAGTAATCAAATAGATAAGCAGTGATACGTATACACCAGTACTTAGCAGCACTTCCCAAACATTTTCTATCTCAATTGAAATAAACATGTTAATCGATAGTGTCCCTTTAAGTACTTAAGATTGATTATTCGGTTTGATAGCATAAATGTTATACTCTTTTCGAGGTACCATACAAAAGGATTTGATTATTCTGAAAATCAAGGAAAAATGATCGAATACCAGGAAAAAGTTGGTTGGAAAAAATATTCTAAAGGTGGCCACTAACGATCCAATTTCTAGTGAAAAATAATTTGAGTTATCAGATAATTCTGATCGGAAGTGAAATACTGTAATACATCATTCACTACACCATCAATGAACCAATCTTTGCTTCCTGCCTATCACAAACAATAAGAAAATCCAAATTTTGGTTCGACAAAAATCCAGTTGTTTTTATAATCGTTCGTAATCGATTGTGCCCATCAATGAGATTATTTACAAACAATCCAATAACATCTGATCAGAATTATCTGATCGCTCAAACGATTTTTCACTAGAAATTAGACTGTTGGTGGCGACTTTGAAGGAAAAATAGTAATTCGATCAAAATTATGTAATCATTCAGAAATGATGTGTTTGTAATGTTTCACACATATTTTCTCATCAGCAAGAAAAGGAAGGTAGAATGGCGCTAACTAACAAGAAAAAAGTACGTATATCATTTGCGCTGTATCTGTGGAGTCTTATGGATGGAGAAAAGCCTAAAAGAGAATGGTCAAAGAATTTGTGGCAGGATAAAGGGAAATAGTCTCATATCTTTGTCATAGCATTTCTATTCACTTAAGGCACATACACATGCTAGAATTAAGCTGGCTGAGAACGTCCGCCACATACAAACTCTAGAACAGGGATGTCAGACCGGTCCTTCGAGGGCCAAGATCTTCACACATTTTTGGTACAGCTCAAATTAATTGATGGGTCTGAATCAGGAAAGGTGTGGTCCATCAGGTAGATCACATCCTTTCTCAGTCCATCCTAAACATTGGCATGGATCTAGCCCTCCAGGCCTGGAGCACTTGTGCTCTAGAATAAAGCTGGCTGAGAACATCCGCCCTGTACATACGCTAGAATAAAGCTGGCTGAGAATGTTCGCATTTGATGATAATCTGGCATGTGGAAAGCAACCTTCAACCAGCAAACCGCCGCTCAGCCAGTGATCCACCAGGTGAATCAACTCCGCCGAGCGACAGCAATACCTTTGCTGGCGCTGCTTTCCCCACCCAGTAAGTGCATAGCGCCACACCTGCTCAGTGACATACTCCCTGTTGGGCAGGAAGTACATCACTGAGATTCCAACTAGTTTGAGTATGCGTGCCACGTTGCATCGTGCTCCTGTTGTTTACACTTACTGCATCGCTGGCACAAATCATGCAGCAATGTGCTGCAGCCTTTGCTTCACCTTTGCAGCAGTTTGGATACTTCTAGCACACCGCACTGTGTGAAGTGTGCAAGCCTCCATATTCTCGCATGACCCTTGCGGCGGGGATGTGGTGGGAAAGCGTAACGTGGGCAACGCAGCGCAGGAGTGTAAAAAGGGCCTGAATGGTACAAAACTATGGAGCCATGTTTTCAAGATGCCCCTGAAGGCAACCCTGTGCTGGTACCCACTCGATCTCCCACAGAGCCACAGAACAGCCATACCCGCCCACTGTTTTGATCGACAAAACAATGGAACAACGATGGAGATGACTTCCTATTTTTTTTTTAAATGTTTGTTACCTTAATGTTTTCAGAAAATCCAATTGCTAATACTATATATATATAATGTGTCTTCATTTATTGGTTTAGTCTGGATAAAGGTGCCCATACACTCGTCAGATTGGCAGCAGATAGATAAGAAATGCATCTGATGATCTATCTGATGCGTTTTTAGAACATTTTTTACCAGGATAGAATTCCAATAGATTTCAGTTTGAAATCTATTGAAATTCGATTTGATGGCATTTTTTTGCCATCAGATTTCCATTAAGGCCAATGCAAACTGATAAGCAATCTCATCAGATCGACCTACATTTTCCACCCAGCCAGTTCGATGGAAATCAATCGAAATCGATCGAAATCGGCCATCGATTGGTCGATTGGCCAACCGATTTTCAATCGATCGATCGGGATCGATCGGTCGGCCAGAAAATCGGCTGAGTGTATGGGCCCCTTAATGGTAGACTGGACAGTATGCCTGCCTTTGCCAGGGGCATAATAATGTCATAATGTCACCTCATCGGACTGTGATATGCTCATCTTTTTTCTTTCGTCAGGTTTAGCACAGCTGTTGATGTAAAAAAAATCAAAAAGGAAATAATAAAGAAAAGAAACCAATTTAAAAACCAAGACTGTTTTAACTCAGCAAGCAGGAAAGACAAAGGCAGTAAAACATAATTCCTCTGTGCCTGTTTGCAGGGTTGCCTTGTCTTCGATCAGTTTATACTGCATGCTTACACCAGGAGGAGATGGGAATTATGCAAACTTTAATTTACAGTTTCTTGTTACCTACTGTATAGAAAGCCCAGATAGAAGACAAGCGCTCATAAATCTGCCCAGAGGTACAATAATAATACTTTAGCTATTTTCCATTAGCTTGTTCTGCTCATCAAACTTCAAACAAGTCTGAAGATAGTCAGAAAAGCTGAGTTTGTTTTTCAGCTTGTACATCCTAGTGCATTGATTTTGAGAAGTAGAAGTAGAAGACGAGACGGAAAAGCGATGCTATTTCTCAGTGATAGAGAGGTATTTTACAGGGCTGATTGAGAGATATTCTTGCAGCCCAACTGCCTGTGCTGACAGTATTGTCTGAAATATACAGATATGCTGTTCAGCCTAAGAGTCTGATTTACTAAGGTCATAGCTTACTGGCTAACTCATAGTTCTCTAGCAACACCATGATGTGCCTTAGTTTCATCATTAAAAGTGACACACACTGTTCCTGTGCATTCATTAGCCTTTCCATGTACAAAACTGTACTCTTGTTCTTGATCTTTGCTCAATGGCTATTCCTGTTAGAAATTTCCTTTCCTTTTACAAATCTGTTGAAATGTTTCCTGCTATAGTAAATGATGAGCACAGTTAAAAAAAATCCTCTCCATTGCCATCGTACCTGAATGGGCAGATATCTTGTTAAAGTGGGTAAACTGTCAGCATAGAGACTATCACAATCTGGAAGCGGATACAGTGGTTGTTTTCACCACTTCTAAGTCAAAGCCTACATTCAGGCACAAGTTACACTGTATTTACATGTAAAAGAATATCATTTTAAATTCATTTTGCAAAATTACTAGAAAAGGAAATGCAGAAAACATTCCACTCCCTCCACCCCCTTCCCCATTTAGTCTGATGCCATACACCCTGATGATTTGTTAGATAGGCGGAGCTTAAGCTGACAGGAAGGACTCCTTCCTGAGGTGACTAAAGGGGGTGTGTTTCAGGAAGAGGAAGTATAAAGTGAGGCTGCAGCTTTTTTTTTTTTTTTCAATTTTGTATGGTCCATTTAAAATAATGCTTTACGGAATGCATATAAAAAATGAGCATAAACTGGGGTTTAATTATAAAGCAAATAAAAATGGCAGTTCAGCATTGCATTCCCGTATATTTACTGAACAAAATGATTGGAACAACACTTTATGGGCCAGAATTATGAAAGCATGATAATAAGAACCTTCTTAAATCCTAGGTAATAGTGGCAGTTTAGCATGAATTTCTAGAGCTGTGCTGCAGTTAAGAAAAGTGAAAATCCATCCCTAAACTGGCACAGATTAAGAAGTGCTTGATAGAAGTTCTACAGATGTGGAACTGCAGGCTAGACATGATTTCAGAGTGCAGTCTATACATGATATGTGAGGTGCTCCTTCCCCCTGCTGATTTGCTCCTCAGAGCCTGCTGCTATCAATACAGCAGATGTATTGGTTACCTCAGCAACAGCAATTCCCCTCACACACTGCACTGTCTGAAAGACCTTCCTAGCTCCTCCTATTTTTCAACAGTTTTAGAAGGAATCTGCACTATCTAATTATTTCTTAAGATGCCTGAGACAGTTCTGCATGGATTTCTAAAAACCTATCAATATTTTGTCTCAGACACTCTTGATAAATCTGGCCCACTATGTACCGTACTGACACTAACGGCATCCAACCAGTGTGTGACTATATTTGCTTGCAACAAGCATACTTTATGGTCTTTGCACTTTACAGCTGCCTCTGCATTAAAACAGGGATTGTCTAAGCAGATGTGTACAAAAAACAGGGATTCTTAGCATTTGCTAAATGGCTTCCTCATTATTTACAGTATATTGTGTTATGTAATTTTTTTTTTTTGCTTATGCTCAATGAATATGCCGTTCTTTCCTGAGACAAATACAACTCCTTATATTCTAATTTATTTGTAGAACGTGTACATCTATTTGTAGATGGTGATCCAAACATTATCAATCAATAAATAAAATCATCAAGGTTTGAATGTCTCACTAAGGATTTTTTTTATATTTTTTGTAAAAAGAACATGGAAAAGGGGTCCACTTGTAATGCCTGTGATGGAACTTGAGAACATATTCCATACCTATTAGATGGATACAGACACAGAACATTTATATCACACCTTTCTACTGGCAGAATCTTCAGTGCTGCACCCACTTAGATGCCCACGCTCTACAAGGAATATTAGACAGCCTTGCCCAAAGATTCCTTATTGTTTTTTTACGTACTGGCTTGAGGCAGGATTTGAAACCTGGTCAAAGGCTCAAATCCCACATCAAAGGCAACAGTCTTACCAGTACACTATAAAGTTGACACCACTCAGAGGGAGAGAACAGTCAGATCACAAAGCACAAGTGTAACAGGGACATGTGTGTAGCCAACAACGAGCATTAAAATTGCAGTTGAATGACTAACATTAGAGTCTGAGGGGGCTCCCTTCTAGTGGATGCCTCTATGTTTTATGGTTATAAGTGTTCACTCTTTAACCTGCATGGAGTTATCTTTTCCTGGGACAGGGAGTGAGGCTAGAGTGGCACTTTGTGGAAAAATGTCCATGAAACTTCATTTACAAATGAAACATAAGTTCTAAGCAGGCTGTTAGTTTATTATGTTTGCCTTCGGATGTGGCATAAGACTGGCCTGTAAGTACATTTCTATGCAAAGCACGAGAAGATGAAACATAGTAGCACAAATGCATGAGCAAACAAATACAATGAAGAAGCTTGAAGGTGAAAATCCCTTTAGGCTACACAGTTAGATCTATGTCATTAAGTAGTATGTTTAAATCTTAATGAGCAAATGCTTTGATGGTGATTTCATTGTAGAGCAATTTGTAGTTGCCCTACAGAAGCCACATTTTACATGAACAAAGAAAGCATTTAAAATGAATGTGATGAGATGCAAATTTATCTAGCCATTTTATTTACCCACATATACTTCAGCAGCCAATCACACACAAATTAGTCCCTAAATCAACAAGCTAGAGCACAGAGGCTAATGCATAATGCAGAGGAGGTGCTGAATGGAAAAGAGAGGCAGTATCACCATAAAGAGGAGGCATGCTGATTTTTGTCAAGTCTCATGAAAAGTCTCTATGTAGAAGACTTTCATTCCATCATTGAAAATAACAGCATGTCTGGTGATAAGCTGATGACTGCCGCATCAACTCTTTGTGGAAGTGAATGGAAATGCAGTCTTGTCAAACATGCAGCACTTTAGTAGAAAACTCTCTATGGAGAGGATAGTGGCCCAGTTTGTAAACAGATTAAAATGGCTGTACTATTCTGCCATGATGGAAGAAATATATCTAGTAGAAGAAATGGAATTCATGAAATATTCACTTATCAATACAGCAAAAAGACAGCTGCTATACAGCAACCCTTCTGCAATTTGATTGGTCCCTAAGAGGATATATGGGTTCTGATGTATTAAACATCTCTTTTGACTTCTCTAACCCTATCCTTTTTTCTTTACCTTGTGCTACATAGTACTGTAATATATAACGCCTAGCATGTAACAGACAATAAAAATAAGGTTTGAAAAGAAAGATCATGTTTAGATGGGTCAGGATAAATGAAGGATGTCCAACACCAGTCCTCAAGGGCCATGTCCATGTGTTCTGCCTGGTGAACCTTGCCTGTCTCCGCTCCATCTATTAATTTGAGCTGTGCCAAAAATGTGTGAGGACCTCGGCCCTTCAGGACTGGAGTTGGACATCCCTGGGATACATATATATTATTTACTAAAAAGTACTCAATACTGTGTATGGTTAGAGAAAATGTAACAAAAGTCTAAAGAACAGTTTGAAGCCTAGCTGCTGCCCCAACATATTACAATCAGGTGCCCTTTTGAGAGTCTATTGCTGTATGCATCCACATTGTAGAGAACCTTATTATCTTATTTCTTGTCTTGACAGGAAATGGACAACTCTCTTTAAAGGTGGGCACCAACGATACAACTTTCTGAACGATCGTTTACGAATGATTCTTTGTACGAATGATCTTTTCCGATTATTCGTACGAAGAATCGTTCATAAACGATCATTCAGAAAATTGTATTGTTAGTGGCCACCTTAAGACGAACAAGACACAGCAATAGATAAACAGTTATTATCAGAGACAAATGGAAGAGCTAGAATTTTTTTCGCTCTGTACTTCATTTCCATTTCTCAGGACCAAGAGGGTTCATGCTAACATCATGGAGGTCCGTGATGGAACCACAGGCAGGAAGTGTGGAAACCTCTCCTCAATGGGAAGACAGATATTCTCAGAAGGGCATGTTCACAAGCTATGAAACTGTTAATAGTGATTGTACTGCTTTTGCCACATTTACCAAATTATGCTGATTCTGTAACATATCGGTAATATATCGCTAATTATAGTAAGGACAGATCTTGAGTTATGAATCTGAGAGTTACAGCAGAGACTTTAGCACAAAAACTTTTTTTTTACTTTGTCAAATATGTTGACAGTGACATCAAGACTATGGTAAATAAAATTCTGGAGTGGTATCTTTGTAGTTACTTGGGGGTAACAATTTATCCAACAGCCATGCACCTGAAGCTATGTACGCACTTACATTTTTCCTTTGCAGAAAAGACTGTTTCAGCTGGAAGCCTAAAGTTTGTACTGTTTGCTGGCCTCCCATGTAACGATCTACCCAGATGGCTGTTTGTTTGTTGCAAAGTGAGCAGGAACAACCACTGGAATCCCAGAGTTCTCTTGGGCATAAGGCTGTGTGACATCATAGCCTAGGCTAAGTATTGCTAGTAGGGTGGGGTTGCATACCAATATACAGCAATATACACTGTAGCTATAGGGAGTGTTTCTGATGCTGATACCAGGATAATTAGAATACTAGCCAAAGAAGGGCTGGTGCCATAGAAATATTTATAGTGTATTTATGAGATTTATAACATAGAAAACAAATGGCTTTGGGCATAAGGCCAATGAGGTAAATGCATTCTGGTGACCAATGTCTGGCATTTGCCTACCAATGGCTCTAGACATATATATATTTTATCTGCTTTTCCAGTGTTTTCAAAGACCGTATTGAATTAATTGCCTGCGGATGCACATAAAGAAACACAATTTAACAAATGGTACCTTGATACGAGTCTAATGGGAGAGGAATACATTTGATTTCTAACAAACACTCATTCTGCTTCTTAATACAAATTAAATCCCACTTACCCTGACATGAGTCATGTTTAGTCTGTGAGTCAGCAATACACAAGTCACTCCTAAGCCAAACTGAGTAGATGGACTGATGTTTTTATATCATTCACTATTCCAATGAATAATCTGCCAGCCCCAAGGTGCATATATCAGTTTAACAATCAAATACATCAGATAAAACTGAGGCTGCACACACAGACAGTACAAAACAATTCAGGTGTAAATTAGGCAATGACGACATCTGCTATGAGTACATGCCTGTGTCGGCACATCATTCATACAGTTCACTTCTGGCTGGAGTCCAGTAAGATGTGAAATACTTTAAATGACCTTCACTACATCATTAGACCAATAAGACTGCCAAGCAGGATAATCAATGTTCCTTTTTCATTATCCTCAATGATGTGAATGAAAGGAAGGGCTGCTACCATAATGCTGTTCATTTAAGAAAAGGGGTAGCCTTTATTAGGAAAAGGATCCAAGTTTAGATGCTTACAAACTACACAACAGTTTGCTTAACCACTTTACTACTGAGGGGTTTTCCCCTTATGGACAAGAGCAATTTTTACCTTTCAGCGCTCCCACTCATTTGCCAATAACTTAACCACTACTTATCACAATGAAAAACTCTAGATCTTGTGTTTTTTTCACCACTAATTAGGCTTTCTTTGGGTGGTACATTTTTCTAAGAATTATTTTATTCAAAATGTATTTTAATGGGAATAATAAGAACAAAATGGAAAAAATTCACTATTTCTCAGTTTTCGGCCATTATAGTTTTAACATAAAATGTGCTGCTGTGGATAAAACTCACACATTTTATTTGCCCATTTTTTCTGTTTTTTTCAACATTTAAATTATTTCCCAATACAATGTATGGTGACAATACCATCAATCCTGTCCGTCCCTAATAATGAGCCCTTGTTTCCAAAAATAACAGTAATATACCGTCATGACATACATACTAAAAAAAAAGTTGAGTCTCTAAGGTAACTATTTCTGTATTTTATTTAAAAGTCACTATATATATATATATATATATATATATATATATATATATATAGGGGTCAATTTATAGTGCATCTTATGTATTATTATTAAATGTCATTTATTTAAGATGTATTTTTACTATTTGGCCACTAGATGTCCCCCCCACTTCTTCTTGTGCGTACTGTTATTTTGGTAACAGGAAGTAATGAATGTGTGTTTTTACTTAGTTTGTCAATGACCAAGGCATCTCATTGATGCCGGTGATCATTGATCACCGGCACTTGGATCAGTGAATGGGAACTGTGTTCCCATTCACTGATTTGTGTACTAACAGGTGGCGATGAGAACGCACATGGGAGCTTGCACAGGCCTGCATGGCAGGCAATCGCGGCAGCAACCCCTGAAGTCCTGCCGGGCGTAGATATACTGCCGTAAACAGCATAAGGGGTTAAAAAGTGGAATATTGTGTTTGTTTTGGAAGACTTTTTTATAAGGTTCAGTACTGGAAGAAAGCCTTGAGGGCAACTAAAGTGAGAAGACTATGGAGGCTGCTATGTTTATTTCCTTTTAAACAATACCAGTTGCCTGGCAGCCATGCTGATCTATTTTGCTGCAGAAGTGTCTGAATAACACCAGAAACAAGCATGCAGCTAATCTGGCAGATCTGACAATAATGTCAGAAACAGCGGATCTGCTGCATGCTTGTTCAGGGTCTATGGCTTAAAGTATTAGAGGCAGTGGATCTGCAGGACTGCCAGGCAACTGGTATTGCTTAAAAGGAAATAAACATCGCTGCCTCCATATACCTCTCTTTTCAGTTGTCCTTTAAATGTACTTTTTTTTTTTTTTTTTTTACTCAGGTAAGTCTGACAATCTATTGTGAGAGCAGCTACACACTGCCCCCGACAGGGATGAATCCATCATTCGCTCTCTATATTAAGCAGGTTAAATACGAAACAGTTCTTACTGGTGCCATGGTAACCAGCTCTTATTGGTTATCCCATAGGCTATGGAGCAGCAGCGAGGTACCATAGTTATTGGGGCCGGGATTTCGGTAAGTGGCATGACTGAAATATACGATATACTCATAGAACATAAATTAGTAGCATAACAACATACAGTATACTGATAGAATACAACTCAGTAGTACAACAAAGAAAAGAACACAAGATGTACATCCAAGACATTACAGCCAGTCTCACAAATAAAAAAAGAAAACATTATATTCAGAAGGATACAATAAATAATATAGGTTTCAGGTTTAAGTAAAAAGAGCTGAGCTATAGACAGATCAATACCCTGCATATTTTTATTTAAATAATAAAAATAATTTTGCAGCAACAGGGCAAGAAAGGAGTTTCACATCATGGCATCACCTACTGACAGCTTTACTTTAAAGAGACACTGAAGCGAAAAAAAAATGATATTATGATTTGTATGTGTAGCACAGCTAAGAAATAAAACATTAAGATTCAGATACATCAGTGTAATTGTTTCCAGTACAGGAAGAGTTGAGAAACTCCAGTTGTTATCTGTATGCAAACAAGCCATTAAGCTCTCCGACTAAGTTAGGGCTGGTTCACACGGGCGTCTGCTGAGCTTTTGCTTGGCATTGCATTCAAACGCCAGCGTTTAAACGCCAGCGTTTAAAAGCTAGCTTTTGAAAGCTTTTAAAAAGCGTTCAAGGCTAACAGTTCTGCTCTCTGCTATTGTTTCCTCGCGTTTACTGCCTCTGAAAGCAGCATGTTGCTTTTGAGACTAGACGCAATGCTGGGATCTACTGCCAGGCTTTCATGAAAGCCTGCAAAAGCCAGCTCTAAACGCTCCCATTCACTTGCATGGGATGGCAGTAGATCCCAAAAAAACGCTGCGTCTGAAACGCTGCGTTAAACGCCACAAAAACGCCCGTCTGAACCGTCGTGGAGAGGGCTGTTATCTGACTTTTATTATCTCAACTGTTCCTGGACTATTTACTTTTCCTCTGCTAGAGGAGAGGTCATTACTTCACAGACTGCTCTGAAAGACTCATTTTGAATGCTGAGTGTATTGTATTGTGCACATATTATAGAATGATGCAATGTTAGAAAAACACTATATACCTGAAAATAAAAGTATGAGAATATTTTCTTTGCTGCTAATCTTCTAGTAATTATTCATAGTACACAACCAATTCACTATATCATATTTTTTTTTTCGCTTCAGTGTTTCTTTAAGCCTTTGTAAGTTTCAGCTTTATCCATTGTCCTGATATCCTTGATGTTTTCTTGCCAGCTATCTTCTGTGGCAATTATGTGTATTCTATTCCAGTGGTAAATGTAATGCTGCTGATTTGTATCAAAACTGCAGAAACAGATGATATCAGGAGACTTTCCTCATGCAGAATTCATTTACCACAGTTATTGAACTCTGAATTAATTGACTTTCTCCTTTCATATAGCTTAGCACAATTTATCTCACTTGTAAAGTGTACATTAATGTCCCGAACAGTTACTAAGCACTTTACTACGTGATGATATAAGGAGTGATAATATATGCTTCTCCTCCTTGAAGCTCTGATTATGGCTGCTGCTACAAGCTCATCTAATATGTCAGTATGGTCAAAGGTCATCCTCACTATGTAAAGTCAGACGAATTCCCTAAGGCGTAATCAGCATTGTGATAATGATGTTGCTGTTGCTAACAGTCCAGATTTATTGCTATTGCAGTAATGTCTGGGATTATGTGTTACTGCTGTCCTAGATGCTGCACCAACTCTGACTCAGCACCTGCCTCTGGCAGGCAAAATGTCTGTTTTCTATGATTGCTATGGGATGTATTAGACCAAAGCTATATACTTTTCAGATAAACTTTTCATTAAGTGTTGAATTTCATAAGCAACTTGACAGTAAATTCTACAATGACCAGATAAAAGTAAATCCCACAGATTATTCATGACCTCAGGGTCAAGAACATGATGATGGCAACCTACGTTAGCTACTCATGTCTCGTCCTTTCATCCTAGTCTCCATTCTGACTAAGGGCTGGTGCACACTGCAAGAGCTTTTCTGAGCGATTTGTGATTTTAAAAACTCTTGCTAATGTAATGCTATGTGTGTTTTCACACTGGAGTGATGTGATTGTGAAAAAATCCCCCGTAGCATTGCATTAGCAAGAGCTTTTTAAATCAGTAGTGCTTAAAAAAGCTCTTGCAGTGTGAAGCAGCCCTACGAGCTTTGCTGTTACTCTGGCTGCCCTCACCATGTTTGCCACTGTAGGGCCTGGTTCACACTGCAAGAGCTTTTTTTTTAGAAATAGTGATTTGAAAAGCTCTTGCTAATGCAATGCTGTGAGTGATTCTTATAAAATCACATCGCTCAAGTGAGAACAACCTCATAGCATTGCATTAGCAAAAGTTATTAAAATCACAAGCCCTTAGAAAAAGTGCTTGCAGTGTGAACCAGCCCTAAGCAGGACTGGATGGTGGATGGTTTAGGGTAGTTACAGATAAGTTGATAGTGGCCTGAATAGAGAAGCAATCAATATCAAATTGATTGGAGACTAGCAATCAATTTACCACCTTGTACCACTCTGCCTCTGCTCAATAATTGATTACGCTGGTTTTGCAAGACTCGATTCAGTACAAGGTTCAGAGGCAATCATTCCGCTGGAATGTCTCCTTCCACCATTTCAATTATTGACTGCTCATTCATGTTTTGATCAAACCTCTCTATAATGATTCAGGCTTTCT
Source organism: Hyperolius riggenbachi (assembly GCF_040937935.1). Classification (NCBI taxonomy): domain Eukaryota; kingdom Metazoa; phylum Chordata; class Amphibia; order Anura; family Hyperoliidae; genus Hyperolius; species Hyperolius riggenbachi. Next base: position 233,405,459 of record NC_090647.1, read on the forward strand.
AGTTTGATTGGCCACTGGCATATTCAATTCAAATTGATCAAATTGGCCAGAAAATCAAAATCAAGTATGGCCTAGCATGCACCAGGCTACAGAAAGGTGAATGTTTTTGCTGTCTACACTTTTTGTAAACGTTAAAAGGTTTCAGGTACTTTGGGCTATCTCTACACCCCATTACAATAATACTGTAACCTTTAAAAAAAAACGCAACCAAGTACAACCAGGTAGCGCCATTTTGGCTGGCAGATGTTGACAACATAGTTAAAGTCCAACTCTAGTAGTATGTTTAATATTTGAGATTTAGATAGAGGTAAGGGGAGTTATTATAGCGGAGTATCATTTAAACATAGTTTTCTCCATATTAGTCCTAATGAAAATTGCAACAACCCAACAACAGACCTAAGGTATATGAAGAATGAATTGCAGAAATGGGGAAATCTAGTTATACCTTTTCACTGATACTGATGCCACAGGGCTTTTCATGAGTAATA